>NC_092091.1:70618719-70827045 GCF_045679555.1 Salvelinus alpinus
CACCACCACATTGCTAGAAAAACATTTTAGCGTTCCCTTATTTGACAGCGAAGTTCATTTCGTGCAATTCTACACATTTTGCCACAGGGCAGAGAGGAAAATTAGCTATTTTACATCTCATTTCCTAAAATTATATGCATTTGCCACAGGGTGTAGAGAATTTGCATGCAGTTTTTAATATGATACAGTATCTGAGTAAGACTGAATAACAAAATCAATGGGGGCCCCCCGGCTGGTAATTCGACCATGATTACTAAGTTTAGATAGCTGGCCGCTAGACTAACTTACCAATCTAAAATAGTTCAGCTGACATGGCTAATTGAGTGACTATCAGTGACATAACAAGAGAAACACTGCTGATGCACAAACACATTGTTTTATTGCACCTTGTTTATTCTACTAATTTAACTTGCAACAGTCAGTTGAGACCCCAACTGAGCCGCCCCCCCCAAAAAAAAAAATCTAAACAACATATAATCTTTAATCACTGATGTAGGCGTACCATTTTGAAGATTGGGAAGTAGTCTACATTGAACTACAATTATTTTACACAGGCTCTTGGTTGATGAAGTTTTCATGTACTAACTAGGCAGATGTATATAGTTTATATAAGGATATCAAACTCACAGGAAATGAATAACTAACTCTTAGCCATCTGAGGGCATCACATAGCTCTCAGTCAAGTTGCTGGTGTGAACGCCAAACATCTCAGTCATGCTGCTGGTGTGAACGCCAAACGGTGGCTGCAGCACAGAGTTCTCAAGCCAGAAGGGGAGGAGATATTTCTTAGCCAAGGGGGGAGGATGAGGGAGAAGGGGGGAGGTGGCTATTAATAAATCAGAGAAGCCAGGATTCAGAGGATGTGTGTGCCTCACTGCCTTCAGGACCCCGTCTTGCCAAGAATTATTTTAAAGAAATATGTGGAGCAGCTGACCTTGTGGCGGACACCTTATTCTCCCGACTACTCTGTGGGTTAGAGCGAAGACGCCTGCTGCAAAACAAATGTGCAAACACAAAGAAAAGAACATTCCAGCAGGCGTTTTGTCTTGGTTGGATGAGTGAACAGAACCACGGCATGAGAGAGCCAGAGAGCCGTGCTCGGGTCTCTTTTTGACGAGTAAAGCATTCTTGAAATGATGCACAAAGCACAACAAGGAGTCACACACATTACATGGTTCCAACCACAGAGAATGGGCGTCGGATGTCACTTCCCCTTCGCAACATGCAATGTAGCTCGTAGCTACATCTTGAATATGCTTACAAACGAAGTGAAAATTCAATTTAAATGGAAGTTAGCATTAGCCCCATGGAGAACGGATGCTTCTCATCACGCAATGTTGCTAGTAGCTAATAGCTATGTTTGAAATATGTTTACAAATTGGAGTTTAGATAGTTTAATTAGTTACATTGATGGTCAAATTGTGCCGTGGTGTCCGCAGAGATTACGCGTGGCATCATGCTGGCTAATTGCATGTTTGTGGAACGTTCACATCACAAGCCGAGAGAAGAAAGATAATGCGTTTTCTTTTAACACACTGACAGGCTGCAGATTTTGTGATGTTCAATTCAATTTCCTCCTCCATTCCTTTGATGGATAGAAATAGCACCACCGTCACCACATTTTGAAGGAGGCCGCAGCATACGGGTTATGTATGTTTTCTGTGTCTGACAAATAATTGATACAAGTGCTTAGATATGAACAGATTGATATTTGACAAAGTATTTGATCCTTCCTAGGCCCACGTTGAATTGAAACACAATCTATTGATTTCTCCCTTTCAGAATCCATGTACTTTTTATTACCTTACCTTCCTTGTCTCTTTTACCTCATGATCACTGACAGATCAAACTACATGATTAAGTTTCTATTGAATGGATTTATCCCATCCAGCTAATATCAGATCAGTGGCATTGAAGAAAACGAGACAAAGAGAAGCTCTTTAAGACTATTATTATTATTTAATGGGTGCTTAAATGTGTCCTATATTTGGAAATGTGTTTTTTTGCATATCCTCAGGGGTCACGGACAGGGTATTGGTTAAACTGTATCAGTTTACACATTTTGTCACTCACTCATTGGCTTCCATTACCAATTAAAGGTCCTCTCCTAATCCAAGCTACTTTGTACTTCGAGAGGGAAACCGACTAAACAGTCTCGGGGAAAACTGCACTGAAGATCCGTATCCTCTTGGATTTCTTTACGAAATCCGGGATCAAAGCAATAGACCGGTAAGAGAGAGTTAATTTTGGGACTTTCTATTTGGAGGGAGAGCGAGAGAGAGAAAGGAGAAAGAGAAAGAGAGAGAGAGAGAGAGATGTAATAGGATGCAACTGAGGAGGCTTCTAGATATTTGATTAAATTCATTAAAAAATCACAGTCCATCTGTGTCATTTGTTTAGTGTTGGTTTGATTAATTGCAGCTCTTTGCCATCATTTTAGTCTAATCCGAGAGCTTGTTATGACTAAACGACTAGGACGTGAGGACTAAGAAAAACTTGTTGATTTGCCAGTGGTCTATTCTCATCCTGACTGTGAGTTAAAACTGAGGGACATTCTGATGTGTATGTAATCATTGGAGATATACTGCAAATGCTTAGCACGGCAAATGCATCTCTGTTTATGGTGGCACTTGGATAAAGTAAAGTAACGCTGCCTGTGATTTAAACCACCCAATCGCATGACATGTCAGTGTAGTACCAATGGAAATGCTTGGCCTATAATAAATATCTCGCTTTCTCTCTCTTCCTCTCGGTTCTCTCTTTCTGTCCCTCTCTCTCTTTCTCTCTTTCTCTTCCTCTGTCCACCATCTCTCTCTTTCTCCATCTCCACTCACTCCCTCTCCCATCTCTCCTCTCTCTGTCTCAGTTCTGGGGACAGGGAGCTTTGAATTCGGGGCAGACCCATTCCAGTTCTCCATTCTTTGTGAGCAGTCACCCAGACCGATCACTGAACTCTTGGAGGGCTGGAGACAGCCAGAACCCGATAGCACCGCCAATCTAATCTCCGGGGCCCCAAAACTGCAGTGGTGTAATCTGTAATCCATGACAACTGGCCTCCCTCCGTCTCCGAAGTTTAAATCAGCCCTGCGGCGGCATGATGGAGTACTGATTGAGGTCTCGAGTGATTGGACTCGTGTGGTACGCTCGGTCGGGGGCATTTGAAGGCGTGAGCGAACACTCTGGGTTTTCTCCTATGGCATTGATTTATCACAACGTCTGAGACGGATGGCTGGCGGGAAAACGATACGGTTTCCTTCAAAAACAGGTGGTGGGTAAAAGTAGCTTTTGCCGAGAGGGGGGACGACTCTCCGAGGTGAAGGCGACGTTGTCTCGTACTTGACATGGAATGTGTGAGACTCCTGATGGGTACTTTGGAACAGTGTTAAGAGAAAACAGCCAGATAACACACTGCTGTTTAATGAACAGAAACAAGGTCCTGTCAAAGGTATCTACTCACCCAAAGGACTTTAACATGTCAATCAAACGTCAAGCGGAAACACGGCGTACTCTACTAATCCCTGTCACTGTAGATCTTGTCTATTACTCAATTGTCTAGAAACTCTGTCCTCTCCTTGCCTCCTGTCTTCTCCTTCATTGCACTGATCTGAGAGAACTGACCAGGTGAAAGACAGCCTTATGATGGGCTTGATTCCACCATATTATTTTCACCTGTCAATTCATTTCAAATCAATGCAGAGGATGGAGCTAAACCCAAACAGAATAAAACAAATATTTGGTCTGATCAATGATGTTATATTCTGTCTACTCTAGAAACTGAGCTAACTTCCTCTTCCTGGTTGATCCAACATGGACAGCTGGGAGGACCTGAGCCAAGCCCAAAATGACCAGGAAGCAACACTTATTGAGTACAGGGATTCCTGCCAACACGACAGCAGAGCTCTTAGCTAACTAGCCTAGCAACATGTTGGTGCATTGGCTGTCACAAATAATAGCAACCACAAAAGCATCCCATTCTGCCACTTTGTCTTGAGCCTAGTCTCTTGAGTTCCCTCCCAGCACAGTCTTGGTCTGGCTCTAAGTCTGAGTCGCTATGTCATTACCATAACTTGTTTTTCTCAAGCTAGGATCTATGTGAGAATGCAATTACCATATTCTGTTTTTCTTTTCACCTCAAATGAGGAGCGAGGGATAAAGAGGAGAGGAGAGTCAGCTGGCGGCGAGGCAGAATGTTAATCTGACACGATAAGTGGGCCTACAGGCACTAAGGTTACTCAACTCAACACTAACACTCTCACCTAGGGGAGAAGGGAAGGGAACGAGGTCGACCGCCTTAACAGAGCATCTGAAAGGAGGGCCTGATGCCAGACCTAAACCAAGTGAAGGTTATTGAGCTCAACACCCTCGCCTAGGGGAGAACGAAAGGGCAATAAGCGGGCCACCATTACAGTAGCCTGGTCCCAGGTCAGTATGTACTGTCTTGATAGCTTCTCTGGTCATTGTAAGACAACACAAACAGATCTGGGAACCAGGCTACCATAACAGGGCATCCAATGGAAGGCCCAGTGCCAAACGGAAAAAATAGAGCTCAACGTGAAGTAAATACCTTTGGACAGGGACCAGCAGTGTGACATTTTAGTTTAGTCTAAAAACGACAACATGAACAAACACCAAAAAATCTAGCATGATTATAGCATGAGTCATGACAAGTGATTAGCAAAACAACAACAACAACAAAACAGTTAAACAAAATGCATATGAGGTGAAAGGTTATGAAGGTCATGTGAAGTATTATAACGATGACATGAAGCATTATAACCCATCCCCCCACCCCCAGGCTTCTAGGTTAGTAGATTGACAGAGACGGAGCCAACATGCAGCCCAGCCTCTCTCTGTCTACTCTCTACATGTTGTGCGTAAGTACGCCCGTTGTGTCACCCATCACACTTCCGCAGCCGAAGCAACAGCTGTACCATCATGTGTGCAGCAAGCCATGCAGTGGATCTCCCATTTGTCAGGCTGCTCGACACTTTCAGAGCTCCCTATTAATATCATTCACACATCTCTGCAGGATATAATTACACAGTATGGCAGCAGCCAATACTTCTCTGTTTCCATAAGAGTCAATATTTGTCCATAGGGCTAGATATTTTATTAAGGGTCAATATAATATCAGACGGTGGTATAATGTAATACTGTTGCACAAAATGTGTTCATTCTAATAGAATTAGGTATATTGAGGCTACAGTAGGCTCATTCTAGTAAAATGAGGTATTTTGAGGCTACAGTAGGCTCATTCTAGCAAAACAAGGTATATTGAGGCTACAGTAGGCTGATTCTAGCAAAACAAGGTATATTGAGGCTACAGTAGGCTGATTCTAGTAAAACAAGGTATATTGAGGCTACAGTAGGCTCATTCTAGCAAAACAAGGTATATTGAGGCTACAGTAGGCTGATTCTAGCAAAACAAGGTATATTGAGGCTACAGTAGGCTGATTCTAGTAAAACAAGGTATATTGAGGCTACAGTAGGCTCATTCTAGTAAAACGAGGTATATTGAGGCTACAGTAGGCTGATTCTAGTAAAACGAGGTATATTGAGGCTACAGTAGGCTGATTCTAGTAAAACGAGGTATATTGAGGCTACAGTAGGCTGATTCTAGTAAAACGAGGTATATTGAGGCTACAGTAGGCTGATTCTAGTAAAACGAGGTATATTGAGGCTACAGTAGGCTGATTCTAGTAAAACTAGGTATATTGAGGCTACAGTAGGCTCATTCTAGTAAAACGAGGTATATTGAGGCTACAGCAGGCTCATTCTAGTAAAACGAGGTATATTGAGGCTACAGTAGGCTCATTCTAGCAAAACAAGGTATATTGAGCCTACAGTAGGCTGATTCTAGCAAAACAAGGTATATTGAGGCTACAGTAGGCTGATTCTAGTAAAACAAGGTATATTGAGGCTACAGTAGGCTCATTCTAGTAAAACGAGGTATATTGAGGCTACAGTAGGCTGATTCTAGTAAAACGAGGTATATTGAGGCTACAGTAGGCTGATTCTAGTAAAACGAGGTATATTGAGGCTACAGTAGGCTGATTCTAGTAAAACGAGGTATATTGAGGCTACAGTAGGCTCATTCTAGTAAAACGAGGTATATTGAGGCTACAGTAGGCTCATTCTAGTAAAACGAGGTATATTGAGGCTACAGTAGGCTCATTCTAGTAAAACGAGGTATATTGAGGCTACAGTAGGCTCATTCTAGTAAAACAAGGTATATTGAGGCTACAGTAGGCTCATTCTAGTAAAACGAGGTATATTTACAGTAGGGGCATCCTCTGAATCCATGACTGGATTTACTCAACATGTCACCAAAATGATTCCCTGCACACCTGCATTTACATATACATGACATTTACTAAATATTCATTCACAGCAATCATTTACAATTATCTGTTTACATGGCTACAAGCTTATAATGGGAATCTGCTCACTAGAGCCTTATTCTCTGCTAGAATATCTTTCCCACAACACGGAGAACTCAACAGCAGCAGTGAAAATGTCAAGTGTATTTTTCACTTTGTGTGTGTGTACGTCCACGTATGTGCCTATGAACAAGTGTGTGTGCCGTGTGCTCGTTGGTAGAGTGTGTGTTTCAGAGCCCTTAGTTACTATATGTCTTCTGTATAGCACTTTGTGACATCGGCTGATGTAAAAAGGGCTTTATAAATACATTTGATTGATTCTACACTGGTGTTTAATCCTCTTTCTACATCCTAATTGTGGATAGATCCCAGCAGCTACACCCTGGTAACCCACGGCAACCCCCGTTGGAAACCCTGGTTGCCCCCGGTAACCCTAACCCAGCAGCGGGCACGGTAGAGTTGGCACTACTCACGTTGGCAGTGGCCCCAGGAGAGCCTGGTCCATCCCCAGCAGCAGTCGATGCGGGCGCCGTAGCGACACAGACCATTGGACGAGGCCATCTGCCGAGGCCACCTGTCAGGAGACAGCTCTATCAGTTCACAGCCAATTAAAATGGACGAATTTAAAAGCCAGCAGGGTCTGTTGGTTCTTGCCCACCATGCCAGGAGAGAGAGACAGAGACAGAGACAGAGACAGAGACAGAGAGCGAGACAGAGAGCAGAGAGAGAGAGAGAGAGAGAGAGAGAGAGAGAGAGAGAGAGAGAGAGAGAGAGAGAGAGAGAGAGAGAGAGAAGTCTCATTCAAAACAAAGCCCAAGGCACTGACTGACAGACTGAATATATGTTTGTTCATTCTTTACCCAGCACATAATTAAATGTTACTTGTTTTCCAAATGCTAAGCTACTCCCATGTCCCTCAGAATGTGTAAGGAAAGTAAACAAACTTATCTGTGAGCGAGCTGGCACACAAAACACAGGACATTTCCCAATCAGCATGTTGGCATTTATTGCACAGGGGAGCCATGTTGGTTGGTGTGATGTCAGAGCTGAAGCCTAATGGGTGAGACTACAGAAGAACAGGACCCAATGTAACTAATACGACAAGCTTCTCTCCACATCGGTGATCACTGACACTTTAATCTGTGGGGCCAGGCAGAGACTCCCATAGCTCAGAATGAAGGTGTGTGTGTGTGTGTGTGTGTGTGTGTGTGTGTGTGTGTGTGTGTGTGTGTGTGTGTGTGTGTGTGTGTGTGTGTGTGTGTGTGTGTGTGTGTGTGTGTGTGTGTGTGTGTGTGTGTGTGTGTGTGTGTGTGTGTGCACGCGTGTGCATGTGTGTTTAGAGATTAGACTGCGGTGAGTTATCATTGTGACGTTCATAATGTGATCCCCCCCATCTTCAGACTGGGGTGTATTCAGTGATGTGAAATGTTCTGAACATCGCAGATAGAAATAAAATGAATAGATCTGACACAATGGCATGACAGACAGTCCTATCTGCTCTGCACAACACAGTTCTATCTGAACGTCACAGTTGAACAAGCCCCTGCTCTGAGTGCTAATACCAAAGGACGTAGAGGCGTCATGAGCATCGACTGTCTGTGTGCCAACGTCCAAATGAAACATTATCAGAAGCAGAATGTCAGAATGTCATTTGCTACTAAAGAAAGTGGGGAATGATAATGACATCTTCAGAAATTGGAAAGAACATGAGGCTAGTGCTGTTTTCTTCCTGGCAATGGGCAAATACCTTATGACAGTTCTTGTATGAAAACCAGCCTAAATTATGTTTCTGTGAACTGACGTTACGTTCTGTTCTATTTCAGAGAAATAGCTTCTTGGCAGAGTAGAGTAGGATTACTTATTTATCTGTAGCAGAAGCACAGCACAACATATTTTTAACAGGAAATAGAGAAAGATTAAGCCCATTTAAGGATGCCTCGGATGGGGACAACTATCAGAGCATGGTGTTCTGTGACGTTAGCGAAATGAATCAGAGACAGTAAAAATAGAATGAACAGAGCTGACATAATTCTAAATTCTACATGACACAGAATCATCTCCATTCTAGACAACTAATTTCTATCTGAACGTTTTGTAACGACAGAGAGATCAAGGTTCTGATGCTTGTTATCGAACCGAAGGAGCCAAAGGTGTCTTGAAAAACCACTTGGCATAAGGGGCGTCTTGCCTTGCTCTATCGTGCCTCAGCATTGAGGGCTGAGGAGACTGAGATTGACGTGGTTGTGCATGCGGGACACGTCCTACCCTCCTGCTAGCCCATCCAGTTAGCCTCCATTGCCAAAACTCTGGAAATGCTAATGTCTGCCCCTGTGCCAATCACTTCACAGGAGAGAAAACCTGATGGAAGATGCTAAGTGGAAATGGCAGGACCAGGGAAAATGTTTGTACGCAGCATGGCTGGCAAGGAGAGAGAGAGAGAATCAGGAGCCCTGAGCACAATCCGATAGGAGACACATTTGGGAATGTTAAGGAGAGAAATAGGGAGAGGAGGAGAGAAGAGAAGAGGAGAAGGGAGGAGAAGATAAAGAAGCAGAGGAGAGGGCTCTGGAATTGATTGCCAGACATGATTGTGAATTGGGGGCCGAGAGTTACCGCACACACACACAGCAGGACCACTGACCAGATGGAGCCACAGGTCACCCACACACACACACACACACACACACACACACACACACACACACACACACACACACACACACACACACACACACACACACACACACACACACACACACACACACACACACACAATGAGCACCTGGTCAGATACAGGGATATCGTCCCATTGCCACAGCTTGCACTGAAAACACATAAACCCTCTGCTGATAGCTAATAGCATGCCTTGCTAATAACTATCAATATTGAATGTGGATCAAAGGGTGAAAAACATCATTAAAATAGCTGATGAACACATAATAGCGAGGAGGAAGAGTTGCTGCAAATTGGTCCATCATCGTATTACTAATTTAAACATAACTCCTTGGCTGTTATTATTCAGGGGTAATTTTTATCCACCCGCGTAAAACTAATAGGGCCTAAAAGTGATATGATATTGCGGGCATAGCCTCGCCAACTGAGTGGGAGGATGATAATTGGTTTGCCTGAAGCGTTTTAGCAACACAAAAAAGTGGCAGTGTAGTCGACCCTGTGCGGCGGGCAGGCAGGGCGGCAATGCCAAAGAACAGGCGATGATGCAAATGAACTTTGAGCGGCACCTCATAAAGAGACGTGTGATGCCATGCCAGTGGAACAGGAGGTGAGGTGGGAGGGAGAGAGAGAGAAAGCGCTCTCTGTCACTGTTTCTCTCTCTTTCCATCTCTACCACTCTCTCCCTCCATCTCTACCACTCTCTCCCTCCATCTCTACCACTCTCTCCCTCCATCTCTACCACTCTCTCCCACCATCTCTACCACTCTCTCCCTCCATCTCTACCACTCTCTCCCTCCATCTCTCCCACCATCTCTACCACTCTCTCCCACCATCTCTACCACTCTCTCCCTCCATCTCTACCACTCTCTCCCTCCCTCCATCTCTCTCTCTCCCACCATCTCTTTCCTTCCATCTCTACCACTCTCTCCCTCCATCTCTTTCCCTCTCTCCTTCCATCTCTACCACTCTCTCCCTCCATCTCTACCACGCTCTCCCTCCATCTTTACCACTCTCTCCCTCCATCTATACCAGTCTCTCCCTCCATCTCTACCACGCTCTCCCTCCATCTCTTTCTCTCCCTCCATCTATACCAGTCTCTCCCTCCATCTCTACCACGCTCTCCCTCCATCTCTTTCTCTCCCTCCATCTATACCAGTCTCTCCCTCCATCTCTACCACGCTCTCCCTCCATCTCTTTCTCTCCCTCCATCTCTACCACGCTATCCCTCCATCTATACCACTCTCTCCCTCCATCTCTTTCTCTCCCTCCATCTATACCAGTCTCTCCCTCCATCTCTACCACGCTCTCCCTCCATCTCTTTCTCTCCCTCCATCTCTACCACTCTCTCCCTCCATCTATACCACTCTCTCCCTCCATCTATACCACTCTCTCCCTCCATCTCTACCACTCTCTCCCTCCATCTCTACCACGCTCTCCCTCCATCTCTTTCTCTCCCTCCATCTCTACCACTCTCTCTCTCCATCTATACCACTCTCTCCCTCCATCTATACCACTCTATCCCTCCATCTCTACCACTCTCTCCCTCCATCTCTACCACGCTCTCCCTCCATCTATACCACTCTCTCCCTCCATCTCTTTCTCTCCCTCCATCTATACCACTCTGTCCCTCCATCTCTACCACGCTCTCCCGCCATCTATACCACTCTCTCCCTCCATCTATACCACTCTCTCCCTCCATCTCTACCACTCTCTCCCTCCATCTCTACCACGCTCTCCCTCCATCTATACCACTCTCTCCCTACATCTCTTTCTCTCCCTCCATCTATACCACTCTCTCCCTCCATCTCTTTCTCTCCCTCCATCTATACCACTCTCTCCCTCCATCTCTTTCTCTCCCTCCATCTATACCACTCTCTCCCTCCATCTCTACCATGCTCTCCCTCCATCTATACCACTCTCTCCCTCCATCTCTACCACTCTCTCCCCCCATCTCTTTCTCTCCCTCCATCTATACCACTCTCTCCCTCCATCTCTACCACTCTCTCCCTCCATCTATACCAGTCTCTCCCTCCATCTATACCACGCTCTCCCGCCATCTCTTTCTCTCCCTCCATCTGTCATTAAACTGAGCATAGCCCTCGGCTGTTGGAACACAGCAGAATCATGCGCACAACCATGCTGTTATAACACGATTTATCAAAGTAGAACTGAATTATGACTAGGTCAGTTATACACTACTGTATGTTGGAGTGATGTCCCATCAAATTCTCTATGTAAAATTCATATTGTGTTATTACTGTAATCATTCTGAACACGGGGCGTTGTAGAATAATTGCGTTGACGGCAGATCAGATAGATGTATGTCTTTATACTTTTTATCCATGTCTATGTCTGACCTTCTCTGGATGAATAATACTTCATTGCAGAGAACGTGCTTCTACACCTGCATTGCTTGCTGTTTGGGGTTTTAGGCTGGGTGTCTGTACAGCACTTCGAGATATTAGCTGATGTACGAAGGGCTATATAAAATAAACTTGATTTGATTTGATTGCAGTAAGCTGTGAAGGAACTGAAGCACAGAATTATCACGTTTGACATTCCTTTGGTGCCTTGTCAGGAAAACAAACCACTAGACAGGGTCTTCACAACAGACGCTGGGGGAAAGGAGCCATGTTAGTCCATCATCTAGCCCAGCGTGTGTGTGTCTGTGTGTGTGTGTGTGTGTGTGTGTGTGTGTGTGTGTGTGTGTGTGTGTGTGTGTGTGTGTGTGTGTGTGTGTGTGTGTGTGTGTGTGTGTGTGTGTGTGTGTGTGTGTGTGTGGGGGGGGGATAGGCCAATCTCTGCTGTTTGACAATGAATAGGATGACATATTGCTCATATAGCAGCACCCGACACTGAAGTGGAACTAAGAGACATAATTATATTGCATGATAATAATCTGTGTCTTAAAAGTGTCCCTCAGAATGATGAGAGTAATAATAACAATCCATCTTGGGCTGCAATGTTGCTTGACAGTGACACACACACACACACACACACACACACACACACACACACACACACACACACACACACACACACACACACACACACACACACACACACACACACACACACACACACACACACACACACACACACACACAACCTTTGCATACACATTTAATCTAAATACCTGAGGACAAGTAGCACACTCATGTTAAAGAGAGCATCGCTTCATTAATGTTCATGAAAGTGGCTCGCTTTTATTCTGAAAACGACTAGTACCACACACTTCTATAAGCACCGGTTGACAAGTAGCCTTTTTCACTAGTCCTGCTGAATTACTTCGACCAATTTCCAGGAAAATGGCTTGCTTTCTCTGTATACACTTATTCAAGTATTTTATCATCAACCCTGGGGGATAAAATAAGGTCTGTCTATCTTTGAAGGTCTAATGTTGTTAGAATATACTAGGGATGTTTGGAAGGAGAGTGAGGACATGGTTTGGAGCAGTAACTTGGAGAGAGGAGGATTGGAATGTATTGGCTGTGTCTGGAGCAAAGCAATGTAGCGACATCATCATAGAGCGATAGCCTCCATGAGTAGTGGCTATTTAAAGGGAGAATCTGGATTTTTTTCCCCAACTAGGATAAGATATCTCATCCTAGCTGTTCAATGGGCTGATTAATGGTCTGACATACAAACTCAGGATTGTGGCTTTAAAAAAAGTGAACTAGTCCTTAAAAAGTTATCTGATGTGTAGTCTTTCATCGAGGCAAAGTGTTGTGACCTTACCTCAGCTAGCCCATTTCCTGATTACAATTCAGAATCACTTATAGACCACATCACAACAAGATTAGCCTAGCGCCATTTTTCATCCTCGGACTAAACATTACTGACAACAATGTTGATGAGTAATGAAAACCCCTCAACAAGGAATTACAGGTACAGTTAATCTGTAATTAATCAGGCCTGTTTTGAGCCAATTTACCACTAGGACAAAAGGACCTTGCTGTGGCTGGCCAGTGAGCGGTGACGGCCCCTCAGTTGCTAGTTTAACCCATTAGCTCTCTCCTCCAAACAGCTAGTTCAGATAATAAATGACTTTCCTCCACAGCGTTCTCACGGGACCCTCTCCCTATGAATTTAGATTGAAGTCAGCAGGCCAGGTTTATAACCGGGGAAATAGGCCAATAATGACCCGCGTGACTAGCCGCGCTCCATCAGAGGGTGACGCTAATTACGTATGCTGCTCGTTTAATGTAAATTATCATTATGGGTTGGGCAGGGAAGGGCATATATCAGCACAACTCACCAGACTGGGACCGTGGCCCTGTCACAACACACTAACATTACCTAACATTAGACACTGTGACCAAGAACCTGGAGTAAACATCCACAAACACATACAATCACTCACACACTCTGACCTTCACACACACACACCCCAACCCGTGTTTAACGAGACAGGTAGGAAAGTTCAGCCCTATCAATCCCTAAGAAATATTCTATTGTCTCTGAAACCTTATTTGTGTAAGATATCAGTGAGGTATGGATTGTGCTTAGGGCTCTGTCTGTCTGACAATAATAAATGGGGGTGCAAAACCAAATTAAAATGCTTGACTGCGTTCACTATTGCAGTAATATCATGTCTTAGAAATACTCTCCAACTCTATTTGTCTCACTCTATTGCTATTTGTACTGAGTCTAATCCAATTATAGTGTGAGACCTGAAACTCTATCCTATGGAGATACAGAATAAAGGTTGTCTTCAATGCACCATAGGACCAGCACTCAGATTGAGGATCAAATCCGAAATGCCACACTATTCCCTATATAATGCACTACATTCGACCAGGGCCCATTGGGAACTCCACAGGGACTAGGGTGCCATATAGAATGCAACCTAGTCTTCAGTTCCTCAGTCTACTGTATCACTCTCCCAAAGGAAACAGCCTTTATGATGATGAATACTGCAAGGCAAGTGCATTGGAGCCAGTCCAGTGAAAGTGAACCTGCCTTATTAATAAACAATCTTGAAAAGGTATCCTGAAGGAATACATATCTGGAATACCAGAGGGCTTACTGTGTATATAGGTAGAAAAAAGTATATAGGTCATTTTATATACAATGACCTAAAATGGAATTCGTGAGTATGATGTTTTTATTACTGCTTATTAAGAGCTGTATAACATTCATTTTATGGAGCGAGAGAAAAAATGACAGCTGCACCAGATAAAGTAGATGTAGATTTCAATCTCAGGAACATTCTTTAGATTGGGCACTTTTCTCCTTTCCAAATACTTCACCGGATTCGTGTTTGGACATGAACCACCCGGCAAGGTAGGTGCTGTCACCATGTTATCAGCTCATTGAGAGGGAAATCCAAGCAACTGACTTTGACCAAGAAAGTAGGCTGCTGGCTACTCGGGTTTGTTAAATGTAGGCCTAAACACAGAAACACTGTGTATTACCAAAGATGGTGAAGAAACTGTGGTATTCGTCCTACGTACTAACATAGACCTAGTAGATCCGCATAAAAAATGCCAAACAAAAAGCAACAGCAAAAACATTACAAACATTTATTAATGTTCTTTTTTTTATATAAAAAAGTACACCATTCATTCGAGATAAAGAATGATGTTATTTTTTATGAAAATAGATTATACTGGTATAGGTCTATTCCTTCCACTGTACGTCAAGTGCGACTACAGCCCGAATAATTTCAGCACATCAGCAACGTTTCACTCTATGCATTGCAAACTCATTCGCTCACTATGTGGAAGTCGCGTTCATAGCATTAGGAATGAATAGCATCTCCGTGGTCACATTAACCCTCTTTAGAAACTCGCTCAGTGTTTACGAGAGCAACACCTTCTCCACATTCCACAATCACCAACGCAATTTGAACAATTCTAAAAACAACATCATTGATAGAATGGAGAGAAAAAAATGTACACAAACATGTAGTCTTTTGAACAAGATGTGTAGATGTGTGCACTTACCTGCCGTCATTCTCAGCACTTGCCCCTAAACAGAAACCGTACAACACCATCAACTTTATCCATAATTCCATGGTTAGGGGAATGAGCGCACACCGCGCTTGCACTCCTAAAATCCAAGTGAAACGTCAGACTGTACACTGCAGTGTTCAATTGTTAAAACGAAACGAAACAGCGGAGATGTGTTCCCTCCCAACGTTAAACACGCACTGGCATGAGAGGAGATAAGCTGTTGTCCTTCAAACGGACACCGATCCTTTAAAATGTTTCGGAGAAACCAGCCCGTTGCTTCCTCGAGAAGTGACCCAGCGCGTGTGGAGCGGAGTGCACTCTACTGGTGTTAAATGGGCCCCGCAGGTTCCTTCTCTCTCGGTCTCTCTATCTCTCCGCACAAGTTCACTGGGCTGCTACCCAATGAAAACGCTTCAGCGCAGTCGGAGCGCGCACTGCTCGTCGATGACTGTTGTGAATACACTGATGCTAGTCATTTGTCGTGGTATAGTGCTGTGCCACTTTACGCAGAGGTAGGCTGGAAATCCATAGATTAAAAAAAAAAAAGCAAATTGGCGACGGTCCATTTATTCATTAATTTGGGAGTCCCAGTGAGACCAAGATCTCTTTCACAAGGGAGCCTTTTCATGTGTGATATAGGTTGCACTCACGCACTGGCTGTGCATACTTTGGATGGCTTAATTAATTGCATAGCCTGCTCAGACACGCAGTACCATCGCCCACCCAGTAATAAGGAGTTCTAGCCTCCTGCCTACACACCCTGTACATAATTTACAGTACAAAACATATTTTATGACTAACTTCTGAGGGAACCCAAAGGTATCATAATATTTGCACATAAATGAACAGATTGTGCTTTAGAGGATAAACGTTGAAAAGGTCTCAGATAATAGTTCACTGCAAATCCACCCATCCTTCAGCGACATCAACCCTGAATTGAACTCCCAGGCTAGATATTTGGCTCAACATTATAAATGTATTTAAAAAAAGACAGTTCAATTCACTTTTGCGCATAGTCAATCATAATTAATCACAGAGGTACATATAGTTACATAAGGATTATATATATATATATATATATATACTGTATATATATATATATATATATATATATATATGATCGGGCCGAGTTAAAACCTACACTCAGAATAAAAGGTTCTGGATAGAACCAAAAGGGTTCTATTGGTTGCTTCATATATGGCAACCCTAAAAGGTTCTGTGTAGAACCCTTTTGTAGTCTTTTGATCAGAACCCCATTGGGTTCTTCTTCACTGAACCAAAATTGGTTCCATATAGAACCCTTGTGTTCCATATAGGCTTTTATATGGAACCAATTTCGTTTCTATACTGAACAAAACTATAAACGCAACATGCAACAATTTCAATGATTTTACTGAGTTACAGTTCATAAGGAAATCAGTCAATTGAAATCAATTCATTAGGCCTTAATCTATGGATGTCACATGACTGAGCAGGGGCGCAGCCCACTGGGGAGCCAGGCCTAGCCAATCAGAATGAGTTTTTACCCATGAAAGGGCTTTATTACAGACAGAAATACTCCTCGGTTTCATCAGCTGTCCGGGTGGCTGGTCTCAGATGATCCTGCAGGTGAAGAAGCCGGATGTGGAGGTCCTGGGTTGGCATGGTTAAACGTGGTCTGCGGTTGTGAGGCAAGTTGGACATAATGCCAAATTCTCTAAAACGAAGTTGGAGGCAGCTTATGGTAGAGAAATGAACATTCAAATCTCTGGCAACAGCTCTGGTGGACATTCCTGCAGTCAGCATTCCAATTGCATGCTCCCTCAAAACTTGAGACATCTGTGCACATTTTAGAGTTGCCTTTTATTGTCCCCAGCACAAGGTGAACCTGTGTAATATGCCACACCGGTCAGGTAGATCTTGGCAAAGGAGAAATGCTCACTAACAGGGATGTAAACAAAATTGTGCACAAAATTTGAGAGAAATAGGCTTTGTGTATGGAACATTTCTGGCATAATTTATTTCAGCTCATGAAACATTGGACCAACCCTTTACATGTTGCATTGATATTTTTGTTTAGTATATATAGAACCTTTAGGGGTGCCATATACAAAGCAAGCATAGAACCCTTTCTGGTTCTATCCAGAACCTTTTTTAGGCAACAGTAAAAAACATGTTGGAAACTTGAAATACCCGCCAATATGACCATTACGCACAGGACGTGCGGTGGCCATAGATACAGTGACCCATTTCAAAAACAACTTGTATACCTCCAATAATTAGATATTAATGAGATGGGCACTGTAGTAGTTAAAGAAAATTAAATATATACAGTGCATTCTGAAAATATTCAGACCCCTTGACTTTTTCCACATTTTGTTACATTACAGCCTTATTCTAAAATGTATTTGTTTTTTCCCTCATCAATCTATACACAATAACCCATAATGACAAAGGAAAAACAGGTTTTTATACATTTTCTACATTGTAGAATAATAGTGAAGACGTAAAAACTATGATAATAAGACATACGGAATCATGTAGTAACCAAAAAAGTGTAACCCAAAAAATATTTTATATTTGAGATTCTTCAAAGTAGCCACCATTTGCCTTGATGACAGCTTTGCACACTCTTGGCATTCTCTCAGCCAGCTTCATGAGGTAGTCACCTGGAATGCATTTCAATTAACAGGTGTGCCTTGTTAAAAGTTAATTTGTGGAATTTCTATCCTTCCTAATACGTTTGAACCAATCAGTTGTGTTGTGACAAGGTGGGGGTGGTATACAGAAGATATCTATTTGGTAAAATACCAAGTCCGTATTATGGCAAGAACAGCTCAAATAAGCAAAGAGAAACGACAGTCGATCATTACTTAAGACATGAAGTGCAGCCGCAAAAACCATCAAGCGCTATGATGAAACTCATGAGGACCGCCACAGGAAAGGAAGACCCGGAGTTCATTAGATTTACCAGCCTCAGAAATTGCAGCCCAAATAAATGCTACACAGAGTTTAAGTACACGTTTAAGACACATCTCAACATCAACTGTTCAGAGGAGAATGCGTGAATCACGCCTACATGGTCGTATTGCTGCAAAGAAACCCCTACTAAAGGACACCAACAATAAGAAGAGACTTGCTTGGACCAAGAAACAAGCAATGGACATTAGACTGATGGAAATTTGTCCTTTGGTCTGGAGTCCACAACCAATGATCTCCGCATGTGTATTTCCCACCGTGAAGCATGGAGGAGGAGGTGTTATGGGTGGGATGCTTTGTTGGTGACAATGTCAGTGATTTATTTAGAATTCAAGGCACACTTAACCAGCATGGCTACCACAGCATTCTGCAGCGATACGCCATCCCATCAGGTTTGGGCTTAGTGGGACTATTAGGGTTGCACATTTTGGGGAATATTCAGAGGTGGAGACTTTCCGTGGGAATAAACAGGAATATGGGAATTAATGGCAATATATGTAAATTAACAGAAATATATTCAAATTAATATTAATACCATTTAAATGTAGATGTTTTTTGCATTGGATATATTTACCATATTATATGGAGACAGCAACAAACATTTTACCTTAAAAGTAGACATAATTGCAAATGATTAAATCCTTCCAATAGAAAAAAAAAACTATTTAGTTACGAACTTTAGTTAAATGAGTTGACTCTTCACACGGCATGATTTCACTGAACAACAAAAGAAAGGGAATATTGAATGATCCCCAATGATCCATCGCATCTCCCAAAAACGTTTTCAACATACATCTGTAAAATGATAGTCTAGAAACTAAAGCTTTGGTTGTCTTCCTCTCAGGCTTCCATGTCTTCTCCCTGGACCTCCTCAAAGTCCACCTCTTGAACATTAGACTCTGAGGCCTCATCTTCATCTGTCACTTTCCAACCTTGTTGAGGGTGGCTCGTTGTCAGGCTCAAAAAGCCTCAAATCTTCCTGGATGGCAACCAGTTTTTCAACCCTTGTATTGGTCAGCCTGTTGCCTGCTTTGGTGTGTGTGTTCCCAAACAAGGACCAGTTGCGCTCTGAGGCGGCTGATGTTGGTGGGATTTGGAGGATGATGGAGGCAACAGGGGAAAGAGTCTCAGATCCACAAATTCTCTTCCACCAGGTGGCTGATGAGATATGTTGGCACAATCGCCATATTGCATCTCCATCCCAAAGCCCTTGCTTGGAAGTGTACCTCCCCAGACTGCCAACAACCTTGCCCTCATCCAGGCCAAGGTGGCGAGACACGGTAGTGATGACACCATAGGCTTTGTTGATCTCTGCACCAGACAGGATGCTCTTGCCAGCATACATGGGGTCCAACATGTACGCTGCGGCGTGTATGGGCTCGAGGCAGAAGTCTTCACGCTTTTTGATGTATTTCAGAACTGCAGTTTCCTCTACTTGGAGCAACAGTGAAGGGGGCAGGGCAGTAGGGATTTCTGCTCTTACATCTGCAAGCAGAGACTGAACATCAGACAGGATGCCATTGTCTCCCTCAATCCGTACAATGGCTACTGCTATAGGTTTCAGGAGTTTTAGGTTGCTTACCACTCTCTCCCAAAATACATCATCCAGGAGGATCCTCTTGATGGGGCTGTCCATATCGGCAGACTGTGATATGGCCATTTTTTGTAGAGACTCCTTCCCCTCCAGGAGACTATCAAACATGATGACAACACCACCAGGGCAGCTTCAATGTGGTGCTCTTATTCTTCTCACTTTGCTTGGTGAGGAAGATTGCTGCTATAACTTTGATGACCATTCACATACCCAACCATTTCCTTGGAATTCATTGTTTTCCGTGTCATGATGTCCTTGAGGAGCAGATTCAATGCATGAGAAGCACAGCCAATGGGTGTGATGTGATGGTAGGTCTACACTTTACACCAATCAGCCATCATGTTTGCAGCATTGTCTGTCACCAGTGCAAATACCTTCTGTGGTCCAAGCTCATTGATTACTGCATTCAGCTCATCTGCAATGTGTGTCTGTTGTCCCTTGTGTCTGTGCTCTTGTAGAATACTGGTTGAGGGGTGGCAAGTATGTAGTTAATTTTCCTTGCCCACGAACATTCGACCACCCATTAGAAATGATTGCAATACAGTCTGCTTTCTCTATGATTTGCTTGACCTTCACTTGAGCTCTGTTGAACTCTGCATCCAGCAAATTAGTAGATAAAGCATGTCTGGTTGGAGGGGTGTATGCTGGGCGAAGAACATTCAGAAATCTCTTCCAATACACATTGCCTGTGAGCATCAGAGGTGAACCAGTTGCATACACATCTCGATTCATAATTTTCACCTCGAAAAGAGGGACTTTTGTCAGAGGTTGCTTGTTGTGAGTGCTGAGGGAACTTTATGTACTTGGCCAGATGATTCTGCATCTTTGTTGCATTCTTCACATATGATTTGGTACATTATTTGCAAATGTACACAGCTTTTCCTTCTACATTAGCTGCAGTGAAGTCTCCACACATCAGATAGTGCCTGTGACATTGTCCTGTAAAGACTATTTAAAAAAAATTAAAAAAATACAATTCCCTGTACAGATAAATAGTTAAGCAGTTAGATTAAAACAACTCCTTTGTAAGATACATGTTTTAAAATGAAACATGTATGGAAACAGGTGAATTAACACTCCGTAGTTAGCAGGCTCAAGCAAGCTAAAACCCACATGGTAGCAAAAACTAACTATCAGAAATTTTTAACAAGTTAGAAATGATTTAAAAACACATTTTTCTGTAGACTACTATTTATTAGTTAACAAAAAGGCATGTAATGTCATATAAAATATATTCACCCCACCCAGTATTGTAATCAAAACTTGTATCAGAAAGCATGTAGTACTTGGCTCAGACAGTGTAGTAGTGTGGGCTGAAATGCATCTCATCAGTGTGCAAGATCTTGAGAATCAGCTGTACATGTAATGGATGAGTGCGTTGCACATGTGATGGAAGAATGCACTGTGCATGCAGAGGGTTGCAATTCCATTGAGTTGGGGATAGTTTAACCAAAATATGCCACAAGACCTAGAATTGCCTTATGTGTATCCCACAAAAAAGGTTCACTGTTATAAGCTACCTAACCTTTTGATGAATTTAAGCTAAATTCCCGGCCTCAACTTCCCATGGAAATTTACCGGAAAGTTTCTGACCCTTTGCAACCCTAGGGACTGTAATTTGTTTTTCAACAGGACAATGACCCAACACACCTCCAGGCTGTGTAAGGGCTATTTTACCAAGAAGGAGAGTGACGGAGTGCTGAATCAGATGACCTGGCCTCCACAATCCCCCGACCTCAACCAAATTGAGATGGTTTGGGATGAGTCGGACCGCAGAGTGAAGGAAAAGCAGCCAACAAGTGCTCAGCACATGTGGGAACTCCTTCAAGACTGTTGGAAAAGCATTCCAGGTTAAACTGGTTGAGAGAATGCCAAGAGTGTGCAAAGCTGTCAAGGCAAAGGGTGGCTATTTGAAGAATCTCAAATATAAAATATATTTAAATTTGTTTAACAGTTTTTTGGTTACCACACGATTCCATTTGTGTTATTTCATAGTTTTGATGTCATCACTATTATTCTACAATGTAGAAAATAGTTTAAAAAAAACAACCCTTGAATGAGTAGGTGTTCTAAAACTTTTGAGCGGTAGTGTATGTAAATGGTTGATGATTTTATATGGAAACACTCATTACAAGTGACTTGAAACCGAAGCTACATATCTGTGTGATATATTTCTATATTTCCCCCTTTCAGGGGTATAACACTTGCCAGCGATGGGGTGATTGAACGTTGTGCATTTGTTCGTAAAGTTACACTGGGTAGTGGGTACATTGGCCACATCTGTAATTACTATCCCGCACATTGTCTTGGAAGGTGCTACTTGGCACCGGTGGAAGATCAGACCTTTGCAGGTTGTGGGTCAGTGTTCAAGATGTACCAGTGTTTATGTGGTCGAACTGTTAGCCAAGTGAGGAGTATTGAAGAAAGCAAAGGACTTGTTGGTCAGGGGGGGTGGGGAGGTTTGGGAGTGAGGCTGTCATCCTGGGTCATATTTTTGTAACTGTCCAGTGCGTCATGCAGCAAATACTCTGGGCAACCCCGTTGTCTGAAGCACTCATCCAGACAGTACGCTTGTCATAGTCACTCTGTGTACTACAGATCCTGCATATGCAACTGTATTGGCTGATAGGAGACTCTTTTTCAGGGCTGTAGGGTGGAAGATATCTCCACGTAACAGGGAATCCCTGTCCGTCGGCTTCCTGTATAGGTCCGTGCTAAAGCCACTCCCTCCCTTTGTGAAAATGTCCAGAAAACTTGTTACATCTGCATGAAAGGTGAGTGTGAATTTCAGATGCTCACTGCTTGTATTGATGGAGTGGAATTGATGAAGTTCCTCTGCTGTGCCATAGAATAGAAGAGATGTGTCATCAATGAAGCGTTTCCAGAGCTTGATTTAGCCCAAGAATGGACTGTTAGGGCTGAAAATAACAATTATTCTCAAACAACCCCACATACAGATGGGCATAATTCAGTGCCATTTTACTACCCACAGCAGTTCCCTTTTGTTGAATGAACATTTCATTTTCAAACATGAAAAAAGTTCTCAGTCAGAATAACCTCAGCAAATTCAACAATACAGTTAGTGCTAGGGAGTGTACCACTGGGTCGTTGACTAAGACAGAGTGCCAGAGCTACCATAGTTTCTAGGCCTGCCTGCTGGGAGATGTTTGTATAGAGTGATTCAACATCAAAGCGAGCCATAAGCATCTCCCGATCAATATTGTCCATTGTCTTAAGGGTGTTAATCATGTCCATATAATCACATACATAGGCATCTTTTTTCACCAATCTGCAGTTTGTTTCTTGGGAGGGATTTTTGTATCTTTTGACCAATCAGCACTTACAAAAATGTACCATAGTAGTACAATGAAAAAAACACAATGGTATTATTATGGTTGTGCGTTACCATGGTAGAATGTATAATGCAGGTTAAATCCATGGTATTTCTATTATCCATTGTCTACATGATGAAATACCATGGGATTATTTTAGGTGCTTGGTGGTACCATCATATTTCAAGGCTAAAACCATGGTACATTTCCATGATTCAGACTATACCATGGTATACGTGAAAGTACCATTGTAGCACCATGGTACATTTTTGTATCTAGATCAGAGGTTTCGACAATAATTGGGCAAAAGAGCAGAATTGGGCTGCCTGTTTAAACGAAGTCTACGTATCCCACTATGTCATTTGTAGTCACAGGTGTTGCTCCACTGTTTTTCATATCATCATGGTTGCTTGTTAGTTGAATTATAGCCTAGGCAGCTGTTTTAAGTTATTTCATTATTTAGAGAGGAGGGGAACATGTTTAACCAAGCAATTCTGTTTATCATAGCCCATCATTTTGATCCAATATCAATGTTGTCGTGATCCTCGCTATAAGAGCCACATTACAATTCCCACAAAGTGGATTTTCCCTATTGGTGCAATGTGTAGGGTGTTTACATTTTACATTTACATTTTAGTCATTTAGCAGACGCTCTTATCCAGAGCGACTTACAGTAGAGTGCATACATTTTATTACATTTTTACATACTGAGACAAGGATATCCCTACCGGCCAAACCCTCCCTAACCCGGACGACGCTATGCCAATTGTGCTTCGCCCCACGGATCTCCCGGTTGCGGCCGGCTGCCGGCTGCGACAGAGCCTGGGCGCGAACCCAGAGACTCTGGTGGCGCAGCTAGCACTGCGATGCAGTGCCCTAGACCACTGCGCCACCCGGGAGATTGCCTTTCACACCAGCGACGCAGGTTCGCTTCCCTGCCCCGACGTCCAATATCAATACTGTCGTGATCCTCGCTATATGAGCCACATTACCATTCCCACCAAGTGGGTTAACCTTATTGGCTTCCCTGCCCCGCCAATCGCGCCATTGGTGTCTGAAGTGGGATGGCGGCCATGAGGCCATCAGAATGCACAGCCTAGACCTGTGAGGTGGCTGAGTATTTCGAAGCAAGGGACGTGCCTTCCCATTTGGGAAGGTAAAATCACTTTATGAGACATGTTACAATTCCCACAAAGTGGGTTAAACCTATTGGCACAATGCGTAGGGTGACTTCCTTTCACGCCAGCGGCCTGGATTCGCTTCCATGCCCTGCCGTTCGCTACAATATCATTACAGAACATCTCTTGATTATGACCCAGATAGAAAGTACCGTCAGCTGTTGTAATAACTTGATCTGTTATTCACAGAAACATTGTTGAACATGTAACCAAAACAAATGGTTGAATGACATGAACAGCCAGACACATTCAAACCCAGAGAGTCTGTGTAGATGGTTCAACCATAGGATACAGTTAGTGGATATTATGGCCCAATACCAAAACAAACCCTAGAGTCTAGACCAGGGGTACTCCACTCTCTCCTACAAGGTCTGGACCCTGCTCGTTTTCTGTTCTACCTAATAATTAACTCCACCCACCTGGTGTTCCAGGTCTAAATCAGTCCCTGATTAAGGGGAACAATGAAAAAAGGCAGTGGAAATGGCTTCGAGGTCCAGAGTTGAGTTTGAGGGGTGTAGACCATATGCACTTTTGGAGATCTGAGAGGATTTGATATAATACATGAACAATTATACAATCAGCTTGCTATTTCCACACTGATTACTAGTCCTCCACTCTCTCCCACATACACTTGTGACGAGATGTTTATATGTCCGTAAGGTGTGCTTCCCTCTGCATTTGGCTCTTTAGTTGAGGGAGTGGTTCAGGTTTGAAACCAGCTGAAGTTCAGCTGCCGCTCTTTGAGAGAGCACTCATCTGTCCGTTTCTCATTGAAGAGTTGTCTCGTCTTCTGAGCAGTGACGCAGTTACTAGTAGCGTCTGTTTTTCAGAAGGCATATCAGTAAATAAAATGTTACAATGAGAAAAGAACCTCGTACTGATAGTAGAAAGGGTGCAGCTACATTCAGCATGAGATCACTAACACATATCACCGTCCGCATCCAAACTTTACAAGACATGAAGGTTTTAAAACGATTTCAGACTACCTCAGGACTTATTTGTCGTAGCTATTTTTGATACATGGTAGAATTGGCCCTCTATTGCCCCTGTCCCTGAGTAGGTCATGAATCTTCTGCCTTGCTCTAGCATACAGGAAGAAACTGAGGCACTAGGCCTCCCTGAATAAACTCCACAAAAAAACTAGTGCGGTGTAGTCTGGTTACATTGAACCCTGTTGGTCCCTTTTAATGAACTCATCACTAGAATTTCAGATTTGTTTGGTTTCTATTCAAAAAGCAACAACTCACACCTAGACAAGTTAATTACTGGTGCTGGCCTGTATTCCATAGAATAAAATATATGGACTTGTTACTTTTGAGTTTCATCCTCTGAAGATAAAAGCCTCTAAAAATAACTGCAGCTGTATGAAATGGCCATGGTTGGATTGGAACTACTTTCATGCCCATTTTAACGGGAGCTTGTATATCAGTGCCTGTCTCTTCCTCAGTCTCTACACGCCTGCCAGCCCAGCAGGGCCAAATAATAGAACCAAGGACATCGGAAATGAAGCCCTGGTATTTGTCATAGGGGGAAATTCATATCAACAGACCAAATATGGAGCCATAAACTGTTCCACTCTCTATCATAAACAATACGGGGTGTAATGAAATAGGGGAACGTTTATAATCGAAATGGTTAATAATCAGTGGTTAATAAAATAAACTGCTATAAGACCACTTAGTTCTAACTTCTAATTTAAACAGTGTTTTCGCAACCAATTACTCAACCTTGTCGGTTATGTTGAACGGTGTGGAACGTTTTTAAAACGCCTACAGGACTTTAATGATCCTGAACGAACCCCAGGGTGGCAGGACCTCTGCTGTACTAGAACACAATGATCTATGATGATTAATATACATCCCTCCTACACCAAGCAGAGAGAGGGCCACAAACAAATAGATTGGAAACGGGAACAAAATCCTCCCAGCAGGCTCATTAACTGCGAAATAAGCTCAAGCTTCGCTTTTACCTTCACACACACACACACACACACACATCAGCCAAACCACTCTCTCTGAGCAAATGCACGCACGTACACACAGCCGACAGCCAACACTCTCCATTCCCTTATGAGCGTAGTTGGCTAAGTCCGGTTGCCTCTACCTGCTCGGGCACTTCAGTATCCTTCCCTAATGCACGATTAGCCTGGCCATTCCCCACTACTCTCTCTTGCTGCCTATATGCATTTCCGTCATGCACACTTGGGCAGAGCTGCAGGCGCTGAAGGTCGGGCAGCAGTTAGGGGAAGGAGCCGTTTCCCTTTGAAATAATCCCATCCCCCTGGATGAGAGCAGTGTCTCTAGCCGTTCACCCCGGGATAGATTGACTCTGCTTGCGGAATTCAGATGAGGAGCTGAAGATTGGAAGCCTTGGAAGTGTCAGAACCCTTAGTGGAACAATGAGCCTGGGTGAGATTCCATTCTCGTACCTCCATGTTCTCATCTCAAGCCCTTTCAAGGAATTCTGTAAGGCGTAGGCCCCGGGCGCAACGAATAAGGTGCATGGACCAGAGGAGGATGGTGGGATGAGGTATAGAAGGACGGGCTCATTGTAATGGTTGGAATGGAATAAATTGAACGTTATCAAATATATGGAAACCACGTTTGACTCCGTTCCTTATATGCCATTTCAGTTGTTACAATGAGCCCGTCCTTCTACAGCTCCTCCCACCAGCCTCCTCTGGCATGGACATCACATATAAACTACCAACTGCGAGAATAAACAGCTTTAGGGAGTGTATATATAATATATCATTACAACGAATGTTTTTTGTGGTTTCTCCCTAGAAGCAACAGTGCACTCCATCCAGCACGCTGACCTTTCCAACAGCCAAGCCTTCATGAAATATTCATAGATGCTGTTGATGTATTAGGATATGCAAAATACGGCCTTTTTTCACTGGCACTCAGCACAAGGAAAAATAATCCTTGAGGAATCATGGTAAATGCTGCATGAGCCCTGTTTGAGAGTTATGCTTGCTTTGATCAAATTCTGAACCTTTATATACAAAATGAAATAGAACAAAGAAAAGCATTGAATGTCTCACATGGACGGCTTCCAGATTAGAATGAATAATTTAAAAACTAAGCAGGACAGGGATTTTTTGAGCAAGTTTTCTTTAGTTTTTCTTCTTGTAATACCTGATTATTGGTTAGGAGAGATGGGAGAAGGCCCGAGCACTATTACAGAATCGCTATTCATACAATTAGCAAAAAATGGCATGTGGAAATATGATCAATTTATTTTTCCCCTGTTTGAGGTAGGAACATTCATTTGACTTAATGTAAATCCTGTTGGAGCAGACAAGAATGGCCACAATTTTGGCAAAAAATTGAAATGGTAAGAAGCAGGCTTTACGAGTTAAGACACTTTTGAAACAGAACTAAAGTTTGAAACAGAACTAAATTGTCAATCCAGCTACATAATGCAGTGACCTAAATGTATATCAAATCAACAGTTGCGAGCCCTGATGTGGATGAAGTAATAGAGCAAAGTAAATGGTTAAAAATAAACATTTTACAAGACTTTTGGAGTACACTCAAGTTCCAGTGTGTTTATTAATTCAATATCCACATAATTGCCCGCTCATTAAAACTCATTTAAGGGATAAAACAAAGACATTGCTCAGTTCCAATACCCATAAAACCATTCCAAGAGAACTAAACACTAGGACACCTGCCCCAGATCATCATCAGGGAAAAGGGTCTAAAGGGCTTTTTCTTGATTGTAGGTCAAATATCATCATCATCAATTCAACCAGGGTGATTCATTCTTCTCTGATCTCAAGACAAATCCCTCAACTCCTCCGAGATGATTGATTTGACTTAGGATCTTGGTCCAGCGACTGATGCTGTTTGTTTCCTTACAGTGCTGTATTCTCAGTTTGAAACGGACTGTATGTTGGGTCCTATTCTATGTTCTTCTTATTGGACAAGTCCCTCCCTCCCTGATTCACTTGGTTTCAAGACGTTTTCTCCCGACTGAACACAACCCTGGGTCGTGATCATTAGGGCAAACCGTAGCGAAACATTTTGCAACAACAAACGTAAATCTGTCTTCTTATTGGACAAGTCGAGGTAGTTCCTTTTGTTTTTCGACCTTCCTTTGGGTGCCAACTGACATGCCTCTGGTTTACTGTGTGGCATAGTTGTCCCCTCCAGCCCCGCCTCCAGCAACACCCACCAGCATGTTGTTCTTGGGGGAGCAGCTGTCTGGCTCCATGGTCATCACCCTGACAGAGTACCCATGAGTCTCTGCTGCCCAGGAGCGGTCCAGGTCCACCAGGCCCATGCACTGTTTACCTGGAGGAGAGGGGTCAAAGACCAGAGTGATGATGTCACTGATAGAACAATAATGGAGGTAATTTATATTCCACACACTGGCAACTAAGAGGTGAATTGCAGTGCACAGAGACAGTACATAACTAAAACAACTGACAGAATGTTCCCCTGTCTCACAGTAGAATTGTCTTTGTTCTAATCATTCTTAGAATTTGCTTTCATATTACTATGGATAAACAAAGTGAGTCCTTTGTGGATAACACCCGTAGGCCTCTTCTGTACTGTAGCAGCCTTTAAATCAGTTTATTGAGGCGGAATAAGACATGAAGACATTCCACCAGGATCTGTTCATCTTTCCTTATATGACCCTCATTCTCAACATTCTACTGCAGACGCTTCCTAGACCGGCCTCTTCAGTACCAACAACTCTCTTCTTGCCTATTAAGACTTTGGGATCACTTCCACTGGCACTCCCCTATCAAAGCTTGCTTTAAAGGCAAAAGCCCACTAACCGCATTACGCTGCTCAGTGGCTCTGAAGCAGACCCAGACAGACAACAAACGCGTCTACAGCACTCAAGAGTCTCAGACGGACCGACGCTCAGATCTGACGGGCTCGGGGAATAAGGAATAAGATCAAAGATGGTAAGTGTGAGTTGAGGAGAGGTTGAGGAAGGGGTGTCATGGCGGCGGCAGCACCCCGCCAGCGGAATCTTCTATGACAGGAAGTGTCAGGTAGGGAACGTACGAGGGCGGTTCAAAGTGAAAACACAACGGGGAGTACCTTCACTAATTATTCACAAGTATTGAATGTGCTGGTATAGGATATGTTTTGCCTTTAAAATCACGATGAATAAGATTCTATGGACAGGGGGCAAGCAAGCCTACTGAGAGGCACTTTTTAAATACGGACCCAGGTACTGAAGGGAGTATCAGTTTGATGGAGATATACAATAATATCCCCTTTGACTTTGCGGTCAACATGAATCGGCGCCAAATGACATTAGTGGCCTGTTTGTGTTAAAAGGTGATCATTTATTTGGGGGTCAATCACAATGTGTGTGTGTGAGTGACAGTGTGTCTGTCACCTATTAAGCGTTGTTCTGAAGGCAGCTGGACAGCCGTCTGGTCTGCGAAGCGGCAGAGGATCATGTGCTCCTAAATGGAGGGAGAACAGAGAGAGAGATGGAGGGAGAGCACAGAGAGAGAGGTGGAGGGAGAAGAGAGAGAGATGGAGGGAGAGCAGAGAGAGAGATGGAGGAAGAGCACAGAGAGAGAGGTGGAGGGGGAAGAGAGAGAGAGATGGAGGGAGAGCAGAGAGAGAGAGGTAGAGGGAGAAGAGAGAGAGATGGAGGGAGAGCAGAGAGAGAGAGAGAGATGGAGGGAGAGCACAGAGAGAGGGATGGATGGAGAACAGAAAGAGAGATGGATGGAGAACAGAAAGAGAGATGGATGGAGAACAGAAAGAGAGATGGATGGAGAACAGAAAGAGAGATGAGGGAGAACAGAAAGAGAGATGGAGGGAGAACAGAAAGAGAGGTGGAGGGAGAAGAGAGAGATGGAGGGAGAGCAGAGAGAGATGGAGGGAGAGCACAGAGAGATGGAGGGAGAGCACAGAGAGAGGGATGGAGGGAGAGCACAGAGAGAGGGATGGATGGAGAAAAGAAAGAGAGATGGAGGGAGAACAGAAAGAGAGATGGAGGGAGAACAGAAAGAGAGATGGAGGGAGAGCACAGAGAGAGAGATGGAGGGAGAACAGAAAGAGAGATGGAGGGAGAACAGAAAGAGAGATGGAGGGAGAACAGAAAGAGAGATGGAGGGAGAGCACAGAGAGAGAATGTTAACTCAAACTCACACCACACACAGCTACAGCTAAAACTCATCAGCTGACACACCAATATATGCACACATGACTAAGTTGCTTTGAATAAAAGCATGTGCTAAATGGCATATTTATTAAATGTTTTATTTCCACAGACTTCAACCAACCCCAGCAGTAGAATGTTCGTTCCAGGCTTTCCTGAAAGTCTCTGTATAAAGCCATGCTGTACATCATTAGAGCCACATCTCTGACCTCTGGGAGAATGAGTCTCCTTCCTGCTCTTACCACTTCCTAATTTTTCTTCCCCAGAAGGTAAAAACACCAAAACCCAGGGAACAGTAGGGATCTTCTCATGTCTTTCTTTATTCACCATCTTGTCATCTTCTACACCCCTTTTTCTACAACCCTACGGTAAAAACCCCAACCACAGAAAAACACTAGTTATCCTCTAGCTCTAAGTGATTCCATTCTTCACTGTGGAAGGATCAGGACAGTACCGTCCTAGCCAAGGTTTAACCACTATGACTCAGCGCCAAGCACCAATACCTCACATCATTAGCGTTGTATTACAGCCGCGGAAGGCTATCTGTCATGGCGCTCCGCTGTCAGTCTGTTCAACTAGCTCAGGGGGGAAAGAGTGCACACCCGAGACTGTGATTGGTTGGTTCACTGTGTTACAGTAGCAGTGAACTGCCATATTGGTTTCTGTTAGCCACCACCACAGCCACTGGCCTAAGGTTTTAGAGTGAGGTGAAGGGGAAATTCAGCAACTCTGAGGACAACTGAAGTTGATTAAAAAATAATCTTAATTTTGGCCTTTAGCCTTCATCAGGGTTTTAGAGTGGAAATACCGTAGTCACAGTAATACAGCCTCTCTTCGCTAAGACGAGGAGCAAAACACTAAAGGAAGCACCAGTGACTAGATCAATAAAAAAAGTGGTCAGAGTAAGCAGATGCTAAGCTACAGGACTGTTTTGCTAGCACAGACTGGAATATGTTCCGGGATTCCTCCAATGGCATTGAGGAGTACACTACATCAGTCGTTGGCTTCATCAATAAGTGCATCGATGAAGTTGTCCCCACAGTGACCGTACGTACATACCCCAACCAGAAGCCATAGATTACAGGCAACATCCGCACTGAGCTAAAGGCTAGAGCTGCCGCTTTCAAAGAGTGGGACTCTAACCCGGAAGTTTATAAGAAATCCCGCTATGCCCTACGACGAACCATCAAACAGGCAAAGCGTCAATACAGGACTAAGATGGAATCATACAACACCGGCTCTGACGCTCGTCGGATGTGGCAAGCCTTGCAAACCATTACAGACTACAAAGGGAAGCACAGCCAAGTGCTGCCGGTGACACGAGCCTACCAGAGGAGCTAAATGACTTCTATGCTCGCTTCGAGGCAAATAACACTGAAACATGCATGAGAGCACCAGCTGTTCTAGAAGACTGTGTGATCACGCTCTCCGCAGCCGATGTGAGTAAAACCTATAAACTGGTCAACATTCACCAGGCCAGACGGGTTACCAGGACGTGTACTGTGATCATGCGCTGACCAACTGGCAAGTGTCTTCACTGACATTTTCAACCTCTCCCTGTCCGAGTCTGTAATACCAACATGTTTTAAGAAGACCATCATAGTGCTTGTGCCCAAGAACACTATGGTAATCTGCCTAAACGACTACCGACCCGTAGCACTCACGTCTGTAGCCATGAAGTGCTTCGAAAGGCTGGTCATGGCTCACATCAACACCATTATCCCAGAAACCCTAGACCCACTCCAATTTGCATACCGCCCCAACAGATCAACAGATGATGCAATCCACACTGCCCTTTCCCACCTGGACAAAAGGAACACCTATGTGAGAATGCTATTCATTGACTACAGCTCAGCGTTCAACACCACAGTGTCCTCAAAGCTCATCAATATGCTAAGGACCCTGGGACTAAACACCTCCCTCTGCAACTGGATCCAGGACTTACTGACGGGCCGCCCCCAGGTGGTAAGGGTAGATAACAACACATCCGCCATGCTGATCCTCAACACAGGGGCCCTCAGGGGTGCGTGCTCAGTCCCCTCCTGTATTCCCTGTTCACACATGACTGCACGGCCAGGCACGACTCCAACATCATCATTAAGTTTGCCGATGACACAACAGTGTTAGGCCTGATCACCGACAACGACGAGACAGCCTATTGGGAGGAGGTCAGACACCTGGCTGTGTGGTGCCAGGACAACAACCTCTCCCTCAAAGTGATCAAGACAAAGGAGATGATTGTGGACTACAGGAAAAAGAGGGCCGAGCACGCCCCCATTCTCATCGACGTGACTGCAGTGGAGCAGGTTGAGAGCTTCAAGTTCCTTGATGTCCACATCACCAACAAACTAACATGGTCCAAGCACACCAAGACAGTCATGAAGAGGGCACGACAAAACCTATTCCCCCTCAGGAGACTGAAAAGATTTGGCATGGGTCCTCAGATCCTCAAAAGGATTTACAGCTGCATCATTGAGAGCATACTGACTGGTTGCATCACTCCCTGGTATGGCAACTGCTCGGCCTCCGACCGCAAGGCACTACAGAGGGTAGTGCGTACGGCCCAGTACATCACTGGGGACAAGCTTCCTGCCATCCAGGACTTCTATACCAGGTGGTGTCAGAGGAAGGCCCTAAAAATTGTCAAAGACTCCAGCCACCCTAGTCATAGACTGTTCTCTATTCTACCGCACGGCAAGCAGTACCGGAGCGCCAAGTCTAGGTCCGAAGGGCTTCTAAACAGCATCTACCCCCAAGCCATAAGACTCCTGAACACCTAATCAAATAGCTACCCAGACTATTTGCATCCCCCCCTCTTTTCCACCGCTGCTACTCTCTGTTGTTATCATCTATGCATAGTCACTTTAATAACTCTACCTACATGTACATATTACCTCAACTAACCAGTGCCGCCGCACATTGACTCTGTACTGGTACCCCCCTGTATATAGTCTCACTATTGTTATTTTACTGCTGCTCTTCAGTTACTTGTTACTTTTATTTATTTTTCTTATCTGTATTTTTTTTAACTGCATTGTTGGTTAGGGGCTCGTAAGTAAGCATTCGGTGCATCTGACTAATAAAATGTGATTTGATTTGACTGAAGGAATTCATTGAAAATGAAATAGAATAGAATCGTTAATCATATTGTGATGATTCAGCACAGAGGGAGGTTTAGAGAGACAGAGAACATGCATGTTATTTGCCGGAAAATGAATCCGGTTGCTTAAAATGGAATATTGATTTCTCTTTCCAGACTGCAATTATGCGATCAACTATGTGGTCAAATTTCTTTGTCAAAGTTTCTTTCAAACTAGACAGAACAAAACAGGGATAAATGACACACACGACTTTCCACCACCAAATACCCTAAATTCACTGCAAAATACACAAGCAGTATTTTAAGATGGGGAGAAAAATTATTCTTTCATCTGTAAACCAAATCTTTTAAGACATTGGATTTCCTGCAGAGAATAGACCATTACCAAAATATACTGGTAGTAGTCAGTTTAAAGACACATCAACTGTCACATTCCAGTTGTCATGGCGAGGCCCTATAGCAGGTAGTGTAGTGAGTATTGAGGCCATACATCAGGGATCATTGACTAGATCCAGTCGCGGGACGATTTTGTTCTTGAGTAGATGGTCAGGGGTCCGAGAGACAATTACACATAATTTGGAGACTATAAAATGTACTGCAAGAAGCACAAGCAGATACACTACGATTCAAAAGTTTGGGGTCACTTAGAAATGTCCTTGTTTTTGAAAGAAAAGCAACATTTTTTGTCCATTAAAATAATGTTTCTTTCAAAAGCAAGGACATTTCTAAGTGACCCCAAACTTTTGAACGGTAGTGTATATTTGACTAAAACATGATCATTTCAAACCTTGCTTACATTTGTTTATTATCACATACAGCACATGGCCTAAAGTATGTGGACACCTGCTGGTCCAACATCTCATTCCAAAATCATTTCAAAAGCATTCATTTGGAGTTGGTCCCCCCTTTGCTGCTATATCTAATAGTTGTACTAGTTCCCATCCTGACAGACACCTTGTTAAGTTCGCTGATGACACTGCCTTGATCAGCCTGTTGCATGATGACGAGGAACATCATGGCCCGGTCCTAGATAACTTTGTAGAGTGGTGTGACGAATCACACTTGGTTCTCAATACCAACAAGACCAAAGAGATGTGCATAGACTTCAGGAAGCGTACAACACCTACCTCTGCAACATCTATCAGAGGCCAGAATATAGAGATTGTAGAGGAATACAAATATCTGGGTGTCCTCTTGGACAATAAGCTTCAGTGGAGTAAATGTACAGACCTGATCTACAAAAAGAGCCAACAGAGACTGTACTTTCTCAAAAAGCTGGGATCTTTTAATGTAGACTGTACTATACTGACTCTGTTTTACAAATCTTTTATTGAGAGTATTTAAACTTTTTGTATTGTTCGTTGGTTTGGCAATGCCACTGTCAGCTAGAGAAATATGCTGAGAAGGATTATCACCACAGCAAGCAAGGTACTTGGAGTCAAATAGACAGGCCTGGATGAGATCTTTAAAGTCAGGGCCCTCCGCAAGGCTCACAAAATCATTTTAGACCCAAGCCACCCCCTGTACCCCTGTTTTTTTAATGTTTTATTGGTATGTAACTATTATGAAAGTTGTATTGGCAATTTTGTTTTGTATTTAAACACCACTTTAAACATGTACATGACACTGCAACAACATTTCCCCATGGGAACAATAAAGTAAGTAAGTAAGTAAGTAATAACAGCCTCCGCTCTGGGGCGGCAGGTAGCCTAGTGGTTAGAGCGTTGGGAATCCTTGAGCTGACAAGGTAAAAATCTGTCATTCTGCCCCTGAACAAAGCAGTTAACCCACTGTTCTCAGGACGCTGTCATTGTAAATAAGAATTTGTTCTTAACTGACTTGCCTAGTTAAATAAAAGTTACATTTAAAACATACAAAAATTTTAACTATTCTGGGAAGGCTTTCCACTAGATATTGCTGCAGGGACTTGCTTCCATTTAGCCACAAGAGCATTAGTGAGGTTGGGCACTGATGTTGGGCGATTAGGCCGGCTCGCAGTCGGAACTCTAATTCATCTCAAAGGTGTTCGATGGGGCTTTGTGCAGGCCAGTCAAGTTCTTCCACACCGATCTCGACAAACTATTTCTGTATGGACCTCGCTTTGTGCAAGGCGGCATTGTCATGCTGAAACAGGAAAGGGCCTTCCCCAAACTGTTGCCACAAAGTTGGAAGCACAGAATCGTCTAGAATGTCTTTGTATGCTGTAGGGTTAAGATTTCCCTTCATTGGAACTAAAGGGCCTAGCCCGAACCATGAAAAACAGCCCCAGACTATTATTCCTCATCCACCGAACTTTACAGTTGGCACTATGCATTGAGGCAGGTAGCGTTCTTCTGGCACCTGCCAAACACAGATTAGTCCGTTGGACTGCCAGGCGGTGAAGTGTGATTCATCAGTCCAGAGAACGTGTTTCCACTTCTTCAGAGCCCAATGGCGGCGTGCATTTACACCACTCTAGCCGACGCTTGGCATTGCGCATGGTGATCTTAGGCTTGTGCTCGGCTGCTCGGCCGTGGAAAACCATTTCATGAAGCTCCCGACAAACAGTTGTTGTGCTGATGTTACTTCCAGAGGCAGTTTGGAACTCGGTAGTGAGGGTTGCAACCGAGGACAGATGATTTTTACGCAATATGCGCTTCAGCACTTGGCGGCCCCGTTCTGTGAGCTTGTGTGGCCTACCACATCACGTCTGAGACGCTGTTGCTCCTAAAGGTTTCTACTTCATAATAACAGCACTTACAGTTGACCAGGGCAACTCTAGCAGGGCAGAAATTTGACAAACTGACTTGTTGAAAAGGTGGCATCCTATAACGGTGAGCTCCTCAGTAAGGCCATTCTACTGCCAATGTTTGTGTGGCTGAACTAGCCGAATCCCCTAATTTGAAGGGGTGTCCTAATACTTTTATATATATAGTGAATGTCTCTCTATTATGCGTGGGAATCACTTGGAACAGATTTCCAAAATTAAAATCACTTGGAGCTGATTTGCTGTTGTTTTTACAGTCTTAAGTCCCCCAAAAATATTAAAAAAAAAAAATCAAATGCGGGCCAAAATCGGCATGCGGGCCGCCAGTTGGGAACCCTGCCATACATCATTAAGATATTATGATGTCATCATCTCCTACCAGTTCAGTGCACTGTCGGTGTCAAGTGATACGACTTAGGCCCTGTTCTGATACTCTGAAAAGGCATCCTGCCTTCCTTGAAGTAATCACTGATCTGACATAGAGCCGTGCTTTTACCTACCAAATATTGATGACTCCAAGGAAGGGAGTGAACTAAGGATGCATCTGTCCTCCTGTGTGGCTCAGTTGGTAGAGCATTGCGCTTGCAACAACAGGGTTATGGGTTCGATTCCCACAGAGGACAAGTACATCTGCTAAATGACTAAAATGTACATTTGGAATATTATTTGAACCTCCGCTGACCTCAATCAAGACATGAACTTTCTCAACATTCAGTCTCTTGACCGTCGATCTACTCATGATGACTAATGATGTTGTTGTTTTGAAATTGCTTGTTTTTTTGTTGCCGTTGCTTTACAGCGCCTTGACATTTCTTTATGTAATGAACAGCGCTGTAAAACTTTATACAGTAATTTCCGGACTATAAGCCGCAACTTTTTTCCCACGCTATGAACCTTGCGGTTTATACAATGACGCGGCTAATTTATGTATTTTTTTTCTTTTTCACAAGATTCACGCCGCCAAAAAACTGAGCACCGTCACATAATGTGACGTAAATCGAGCGCGCTCAAACTTCCCATCATTCTGATTACGGTAGTCATTTTGTCACCCTCATCATGGCAAAGACACGGAGAAATGCATATGATGCAGCTTTCAAGTTGAAGGCGATCGATCTGGCTGTTGGAAAAGGAAATAGAGCTGCTGCACGGGAGCTTGGCCTTAATGAGTCGATGATAAGACGTTGGAAACAGCAGCGTGAGGAACTGACTCAGTGCAAAAAGACAACAAAAGCTTTCAGAGAAGAAAAGCAGATGGCCCGAACTAGAAAATGAGCTTGAAGACTGGGTCAACACACAGAGAGCAGACGGCCGAGGTGTTTCAACTGTGCAGATCCGACTGAAAGCCAAAACAATCGCCACCGCAATGAAGTTTGACTTTCTTGGTAGGCTACTGTTTACTGCTATTTAAAAAAAAATTGTTACAAGCCGTGTTTCGTTAAAGCCTATTTATTTTTGTTACAAGCCGTGTTTCGTTTAAAAGCCTATTTATTTTTGTTACAAGCCGTGTTTCGTTTAAAGGCTGTGTAAAGTTCATTTGTTTCAATGTACCGGTAGGCACTTGCGGCTTATAGACATGTGCGGTTTATTTATGTACAAAATACATATTTTAAAAAAAAATTGTGGGTACGGCTTATATTCAGGTGCGCTTAATAGTCCAGCAATTACGGTAAATGATTATTAGTATTAGTGGTATTGTAGCGATGTAGTTCCTGTAAATGCTGGCTTTAGTTCCCAGGATACATTCAGGATAAATCAACAGGAGAGCTATTTCTGAGGTCAGATAGTTTATTCTCTCTACTCTCCCCTCCTCTCGCTCTCTCCCCTTCTCTCTCTCTCCCCTCGTCTCTCTACCTCCCCTTCTCTCTCTACCTCCCCTTCTCTCTCTACTCTCTCCCCTCCTCTCTCTCTGCAAAGAGTCAGCGAATGGAAAAGAACATGACTAGGACTACACTTGAAATTAAACCATGCACGTGTTTTGCATCTAAAACAGGGCTCTTCCGGAGTCTTTTAGGTTTTAGTAATGATATATATATATATATATATATAAATAACCTCTTGTACCTCCTGGCAAGGGAGCAACAGGTTTCAGCATGAATGTAAATTATTATGCTTTATAACTGAGGGGTCAAAACTGTTGTAGCCTGTGTAGGAGAACACTGTTCGCAATTACCATAAATAAAAAAGACAAATTAAATCTGACTTAGTTCAATCTTCGCTGCTGATATGCATCCAAACAAATAATAGATTGCGTGGGAAATCTAGCGCTCATTTGAAATGAAGTGAACCTACCTTGTAACTCAGTGTCTCCAGAAACCTTTTGCTGCAAAAAAGAGTTTGAAAGAAGTGAGATATTTTGGGAATAATGCTCAGAGAAAAGACGAGTGTAAAAACTTTTCAGCAAATCTGCACGTTGTGCTTTTCTGTGGGAAAACTATTTGTAGTGCATTGTACTAGTGTCTATTGTTCACACTGACATTCACATACTAAGTCCATCTTCTTTTGTCTTGATAAGTCATGACATAACAAACTATCTTCTGATGATAAACTCCATACGTGACAAAAAAACAAAAACCATGCTCCTTTTGAGCAAGTTCTTTATCCGATGTCCTGGGAAACAGGCAGTTTGATTGTGATGTTAAAGAGTAGCGAGAAAGAGCTTAAAGCTAGCTAATAATCAACATGGCACTGAAGACGTCAAAGGTCATGTCACGTCACGGGCAGTCAGACCACTCAGTTGAGGACTCGAATGTTTCACTTGGCCGGCTATAGCCTCTCGGTCACATACTCCATAGCTAGGTACTGTAAATATGATGTACACACATCCAAAGCTCCTGAGCAGGTGCTGAATATAAAAAAACTCAGGTATTCTGCAGACTGCACTTGGGAATTTAAACTTGGTATGTTGACTCTTGGTGAAGGTTTGTCTTCGGGACCATAACCTGAGGATGAACTAGTTAAGGCTGTGGTGTAGTGCAGAGTAGCATGAATACTGACACTGCTACAGGGCCCACCTCATATCTAGTAACAGCCTTTAGCTATGCCAGTAGCAGTGATATAGCACAACCTTCAGTGCATTCTCTCTTTAGAATACCATGTTTTGTGGTCATTGAGGCCTTTGTGTTGTCAACATGTCATGTATCCTTCCTCCTAGTTCTCATACCAGCCACTTCACAAACCAGTCAGTCAGAGTGCTGTCATGGCAACAGGAACAACAGCACAATAAACTAGCTCCTACATTTTTCTCCCTCTCCCTCGTGTTCATGCCCTCAAGCACATTTCACACTCTTCGGATCATACCTCAGCCTAGGAAAATATCAAGGCATCAAACACATAAGTTCGGCTCCGGCCCCAGAATGAAATGAGCAGAAGACATTTTCCGAGTGATCAGTGATTCGTGTTCGCCAACTTATTTGGTTATGCAGTAGTTTTTTTACTCTGTCATTTTGTGACAGCAGCCCTGTACTGAAAGATCATTCTCCTAATGCTGATTGAATGGACTGAATGAGAGAGCAGGGTGACACAGAAGTCGTAGATGCTGTGGAAGAAAACATAAGCCAGAGACCAACGCAGATAGAGAAGGAGGCAGAGAGGTACAAATGAAGATGGAGAGACCGGTGGAGCGAGAGAGAGGCAGAAATGGTGGGAGATACAGTCGATAAAGATAACAGAAGAAGATGGGTAAGGAGGCACAAGATAAAGACAACTCAGACAGACCGACAGACAGACATTGAGACAGAGAGACAGGCAGAAATACATGCATTGAGACAGACAGGCAGACAGACCTCCTGGGGAAGGTGAACTTCAGTGTGTTCTGGACGAAGCCGTAGCAGCAGGGGCTGACCACGAAGGTCGCTCCCGCCTGGATACACTGCTCTACCACCATGTCTGTCGCAACGCCACACGCATGGAGGGCCACCTGGAGACACACACACACACGTTAAAACACAGGCACACACATTAAAACACAGGCACACACGGTCACACAAATTTGTTATAAATTACCCAATCAGAACACCCTCTTTCTCTGCATCCATCGCATCGTCACGGTACGATACACCTCATTGGAAAACATCTAGCAAACCTAACCCTGAGTCAATAGGGAAAACAAACCGAACCGTTTGGAGAAGAAGAAAAAAACTCACTGATTAACTAGTTAAAGAAGCCGTTTGATGCTGAACGTGTGGAGTAAACAAACTTTTGAGTCGTTTAGCAGTGGAGGCACGGAGGGACCGGGTTTCCCATTGAGCAGGTAAACCGTGACGCTCTGCATCTCAATACACATTACCAGAGGAGTGGTTAGAGGATGCTGGGTGGAGACAGAGAGAGAGCAAGAGAGAGAGCGATGGAGTGAAAGAGACGGAGAGAGAGAGATGAAGTGAAAGAGACGGAGAGAGAGAGATGAAGTGAAAGAGACGGAGAGAGAGAGATGGAGTGAAACAGACGGAGAGAGAGAGATGGAGTGAAACAGACGGAGAGAGAGAGATGGAGTGAAACAGACGGAGAGAGAGAGATGGAGTGAAACAGACGGAGAGAGAGAGATGGAGTGAAACAGACGGAGAGAGAGAGATGGAGTGAAACAGACGGAGAGAGAGAGATGGAGTGAAACAGACGGAGAGAGAGAGATGAAGTGAAAGAGACGGAGAGAGAGAGATGGAGTGAAAGAGACGGAGAGAGAGAGATGAAGTGAAAGAGACGGAGAGAGAGAGATGAAGTGAAAGAGATGGAGAGAGAGAGATGAAGTGAAAGAGATGGAGAGAGAGAGATGGAGTGAAAGAGACGGAGAGAGAGAGATGAAGTGAAAGAGATGGAGAGAGAGAGATGGAGTGAAACAGACGGAGAGAGAGAGAGATGGAGAGAAACAGACAGAGAGAGAGAACCTCTGAGACTCTACTGTAGCAGACTGTTTTCCTAATATCCTTGTCCTGGGGGCCCACTTCAAGTCGATATCCATTAGTACAGTGTTAGTTGATCAGTTGACAAATTGATTCCGGAGTGTTAGTACTGTCTGAAATACATCAGATAAGCGGCATGGTTGGGGTACTCGAGGAGAGGTTTGGTAAACACTGGATTAGTAGATGTTGATAACTCTGAGGAGAGCCTCTTGGACTGAAAGCTAAGACATTCCCATCAAAATCCCATAACATCTATGGTAGGTGGACTTGAGCACCAGGGACCACGTTTAGTTGTGAGTAGGTTGGACCAGGGCCATGTATTTAGAGAGTTGGGCCAATGAGGTTTCTGCATTATGAAGCATTTACATGACACTTTAACATTCTATGGCAGCCATGTTAGCTCCCCATTAACATTACAGGCGGAATATTTATACAATGCTATGTAACTATCTGAATGTCGAGAACTAGAACACAATATATAACATTGTAAAGGTTGTCCTAACTCTCTAAATATTATGGCTCTGGGTAGTACTTATCAGCCTACTGTTACTACTGGTAATTCTCAATCAGCACCCTAGCATTGGAGCCCAGTCAGAAACACTAGCTAGCTAACTCCTAAGTATTTCTCCAATGTCATCAGCTCTGAATGGAGGATCCAAAATGATGTTGGGAGAACTTCAAAAAGAACCCCAGAGACAACGTTCGAGATAACACATGTTGATTCGGCCACGTACAACAGAATCTGTTCAATGTGCGAGACAGCCTCTTCCAAGACTTAAGATTTGAATTATAGCAAATCCCCCGCTAAAGAGCGATTAACGACCATTCTTTCGGGATGAACGTCCCCTAACGTTACATTAAGTCCACATCAAATGTATGGTGGCAGGCTGACTGCTGTAATCCATCACAGCTCTAACATATACCACCTGCTCCTTCACATCTACGTCACAGCTTGGCTTTTCTCTGTGGATTCTGACATTTACCTAACTATAAAACCGCAGCCAAGTTGTTGTATACGCTCCTCTCTCATTCTGTGGTCGCGGCAGAAGGCTTCAGATCACCTCAGCCAGGCATTTCCAGGGAGAGTTGAAAGGGCTCCTGAGAAACACACTGCAGCCTAGAGATTTAAGGGACCTTAATCCTCCTGTTGTTTGGCTGCCAACGTAGCGCCTCTCCTCCCCCCGACCACACTGGGGCCCTGCAGTACCCTGGCCTGGGTTGGCCCGTCTTTGGCATGACTATCTGAAGGCATCGTTCCAGACACGTCGGGGAACTAGAAGACAGGTACTTATAGGAGGACCAGAGTGCTGGGATGTTAGATGCAACTCTTTAAGCCAGGGATCCTTAGTCTTTTGTCCTGGAGACATACTGTAGATTCAGGTTTTCATTCCAACAACATGGCAGCATCTCGTTAAACCTATTATACCAGTGAAGGGAAATCCCTGTAAAATGGTGTATTGAGGTCAGTATAGGCAAAGTATCAGAAGTAGAATGGCCGACACCAGCAATAGCACCAAGACCACCAGCGACTTCAGCACGTGCAGCGCCAGCGGAAAAGAAGAGATTAAGAGTAGAAGCTACTAGCCACATATTAGGAACACATTCCGAGGCATCCTTCTGCCTTTTTATCGTCGGCCATCTTGGAAGCTAGCCCTCCTCCTTGTAGTAATGTGATAAAGATGGAAGTCCTTCCTGCCAACCAGACCAGAGAAATGTTGTTGTTGGCTGTTTTGCATTTCTGAGGAGGAAGCACTGCATACAAATTCCAAATGTATTCTTTCTTCTTGAAACACTCGGAGGGTACTACTCTGTGTGCTTGTATTGGTTACTTACTCAAGAGGGAGCGTTGCAAAGGACAACACAGACACACCATGTGATAAAACAAGACTAAAGAAACAATTGGAAAACCAGACTAAAGAAAGGAACTGTCCACGTGGGGAGAGCCTGTTTCCATTAAGCCAGAGGCTTCTGTGGAGGCCGGTATCAATTATGGATTAATGCGAGCCGATAAAGGATTGAGGATTGTTTGGAAAAAAGCACTCTTTATTAGTCTCACCCGTCTTTTGGGGGGTGGGAAGAGATCTTATAGAAGATTCTGGTCCACAATATTTTTGTTCCCCCTCTCATCTTTGCATGAGTACAACTTCTCTTCATAATGAATAACAACAGACAGTGGGCTGAAATATGAGCTCTGAAACTCATTATTCACAGCTCATACACCCTGGTCCACACACACACACACACAGTCTCAGTGTGAAAAACACTTCACGGTTAACCACGGCAATATATCACACCCCGTGTGCATCGGTGCTTATTACCTCTGGTATTGAATTAACATTTTTCCCCGGTATTACTTTCTACACATTGTGGATCATTTGCACTCTTATCAAATATTGTATCATAAATGATGTACTTGTCAGGGCTATAGGGGGCTCTGTCAGTGATGAGCAGAGATAACCTACCTATAGTACCTACCGCACAGAGCAGCTTTGCTTTGACTCCCACTGTTCTAGTCTACTCAGACCCTAAAACTCATCTACCCCTGCTGGGTGGAGAGGGCTAGGGAGGGAGAGAGGGGGGGAAGAGAGAGAGAGAGTGGTGGGAGAGATAGAGAGGGAGAGAAAGCAGAGAGTGAAAGAGGAGAGAGAATGAAGTGAGAAAGATAAAATAATAATGCGATAGAGGCCAGAAGAGGGAGCGAAAGAGAAAAGAGAGAGAGCGAGAAAGAGAAAGGGAAGATAAAGGGACAACACTGAAAACTGACGCAGCTCCAGATCAGATTTTCTCAGCAGTATCCAGACGTTACGCTCCACTACTCCTGTTCCTCTGAGGACCTGGCTCAATGTTTTCCCCAAGGAGAGGAGTGGTGGTGAGGTGTAGGCCTCAGCCATCACACTAGTACAAGGAGAGGAGTGGTGGTGAGGTGTAGGCCTCAGCCATCACTCTAGTACAAGGAGAGGAGTGGTGGTGAGGTGTAGGCCTCAGCCATCACTCTAGTACAAGGAGAGGAGTGGTGGTGAGGTGTAGGCCTCAGCCATCACTCTAGTACAAGGAGAGGAGTGGTGGTGAGGTGTAGGCCTCAGCCATCACTCTAGTACAAGGAGAGGAGTGGTGGTGAGGTGTAGGCCTCAGCCATCACTCTAGTACAAGGAGAGGAGGGATACACTGGTGGATATTCTATGAGATGAGATCTATGGAGGACAAACCCTCGTCTCCAACAGCGCAGCTCTGATGCCAAACTGATTACACACCTGGCCTGGCACACGCCTTGCTCTTCCAAAATGAGAGAGCACGCCTCCATGGCTAAGAATAGGGAACAACATAATTAGCCTGAGTAAATGACTATCTAGGGCTATAAATGGAGTCATGTATAATACATACTGGGATTATTCAGCATGATGGGCTGCACCTGGGGGTGAGGGAGTGGGCACTAACTGACAGCACTAAATAATATGCCGTGCATTCACACCACGGACAGGTGCACACGCACGTACACACACTACATGGCTGAGTCCACACAGATAATGTGTTAGAAACTCTGGGCTATTAAAAAGTTTAAACTCCTCTGCACAAAACCAAGGGAATTGTTTCTCAATAAATCTTTCTCCTTAATGCATAACCACTTGCTAAAGGTCTCTCCACCTGTGTGTGTGTGTGAGTGTGTAGAAAAACATTCCCTGACAACAGTAGATACCAAACACACTCCCCAACCCACACAGTACTGTGGAGAGTACATTGCTGTGGAGCGGGTCTCCATGAAGTGGCTGGTCTGGACCTGTAGTTAGGCCCTAGTTCTAATAACAGCAGGTATAAATATACCTTCTATTGGTGCCACAGACAGAGAGATGGGAGGAGGAACATTTCAGCACCATATACACTATATACAAAAGTATGTGGACAACCCTTCAAATTACTGCATTCAGTTATTTCAGCCACACCTGTTGCTGACAGGTGTAAAATCAAGCACACAGCCATGCAATCTCCATATACAAACATTGGTAGTATAATGGCCTTACTGAAGAGCTCAGTGACTTTCATTGTTTGCACCGCCATAGGATGTCACCTTTCCAACAACTCAGTCCGTCAAATTTCTGCCATGCTAGAGCTGCCCCGGTCAACTGAAAGTGCTGTTATTGTGAAGTGTAAACGTCTAGGAGCAACAACAGCTCAGCCGCAAAGTGGTAGGCCACACAAGCTCACAGAACGGGACCGAGTGCTGAAGCGCGTAGCGAGTAGAAATGGTCTGTCATCGGTTGCAACACTCACTACCGAGTTCCAAATTGCCTCTGGAAGCAACGTCAGCACAATAACTGTTTGTAGGGAGCTTCATGAAATGGGTTTCCATGGCCGAGCAGCTGCACACAAGCCTAAGATCCCCATGCGCAATGCTAAGCGCTGGCTGTAGTGGTGGAAAGCTCATCGCCATTGGACTCTGGAGCAGTGGAAACGCATTCTCTGGAGTGATTAATCACGCCTCACCATCTGGTAGTCTGACAGACAAATCTGTATTTGGCGGATGCCAGGAGAATGCTTTCTGCCACAATGCATAATGCCAACTGTAAAGTTTGGTGGAGGAGGAATAATGGTCTGGGGCTGTTTTTTATGGTTTGGGCAAGGCCCCTTAGTTCCAGTGAAGGGAAATCTTAACGCTACAGCATACAATGACATTCTAGACCATTCTGTGCTTCCAACTTTGTGGCAACAGTTTGAAGAAGGCCCTTTACTGTTTCAGCATGACAATGCCACTGTGCATAAAGTGAGGTCCATATCGAAATGGTTTGTCGAGATCGGTGTGGAAGAACTTGACTGGCCCTGACCTCAACCCCATCAAACACTTTTGGGATGAATTGGAACACCGACTGTGATCCAGGCCTTATCGCCCAACATCAATGCCCGACCTCACTAATGTTCTTGTGGCTGAATGGAAGCAAGTCCCCGCAGCAATGTCCCAACATCAAGTGGAAAGCTTTCACAGAAGAGTGGAGGCTGTTATAGCAGCAAAGGGGGGACCAACTCCATATTAATGCCCATGATTTTGGAATGAGATGTTCGACAAGGAGGTGTCCACATACTTTTGGTCATGTAGTGTACCTTCTATTGGTGTCACAGACAGAGAGATTAGAGGAGGAAGCCTTCAGCACAATGTCTGTCTAGTCTGAAACTCACTACGATGACTCACTGTCTGAACACCTCGTAACATAATATACCTGGGAGAATAGATGGACATAGAATACGTTTTACATTTTGTTTTAAAAAGGTATCACCGCAGATACTGAGATGAGCGAGATGCAAGACTTCGCTCACAAACAGTATCTGCACAAGTGCACGCGTTCGCTTCACACATTCACAGGGGAGAAGTTGAGCCTTTCCTTCAACGCTCTTAGTTGTGGAAATTCACCCACTACGCTGTTTCTTTCTGCATCTACGTCATATCACAGAGTCTACCTTCAACATCATGTTTGACCTCTTTTAGGGAGGGACTGATAGACAAATATAAACCCCCTGGACCTCAGCCTGGGGGAAGCAGGGAGAAGCAGCAAGCCTGAAGTACAGTCCAGATTCTAGTCTGAATCTCAGCTATGATGACTCACTCTGTCTGAACACCTAGTAACATAATGTACTGGAAGGAGAGACGGCCATAACATGTTTTACATTTAGATTTAAACATTATGTTTCACATATTTTAGAGACATCATATACTGTAATATAACATAATAGACAGTTTAGTTTACCAATCAATTATTATGAACGATGATCTGACACTTGATAGTTAAAGGTGAATGTTTTCAATGTATCTGTCCCTATCAAATAAATACATGATTAACACCAACATTTAGCATCTAGGTTTAATACACACTCAGGCCTTACAGTTCATTTGGGGCGAGAGAGGTTACTTCCTGCCCTGGTTAACCCTGACTGAACTCTGACCTCACCGTGATGAGTGAAGTGACACAATGGGGAAGTTAGCATCCAAGCTGGTTGAACCAAGCTAATGAATTCCTAAATCAAACAAGCACCTGTTCTGTGGCCAACAACCAACACAAGCAGATCAAAATAGACCTGATAATAGCGTAATTAACGACAACTCATTTAATTTGGGACTAATTAGGCAGTTCAGGTCGTTAGAGTGCCGCTGATGAACGTGGGCTTTTATTCGATTCTGGCAGGAGAGGAGAGGAATTGAAATACACTGCGGGAGACACACACACACACACACACAAACACACACATACACACACACAGTGTAAGTTCTAGGCTCTAATCTCATCTGGCCCACAGACTCTGTGTGGAGGAGAGAGAGGAGAGAGCAAGTAACTTAGAACTGCGGTAGCAGCGGCTCGCTGAGTGAAATAAACCACCACCACAATTATCTAGCACAGCAAAGGAGACTTGTGTGTGAACGAGCCACAAAACACACACACACATACTGGCTGATACAGATGCAAACGAGTCAACTAGCGGAGTCAGATGATTCATGTGGTCAAAATGAGAGGTCAATGTAATAAACAGTGCAAATAGCTGGGGAGTTGAAACATTTTGCCTTTATGATAAACATTTACTCTTCCAAACGGTTATTCCTTCTAACCTCTGCCTGAATAGCACATATTGCTCCTACATCTTTTGGCAGGGAGTTTGTTTTCACTCCACTTCAACGCTCTGCAAAGTAAGCAATTAAAAGGAAAATGTGTTTTCTTTTCAAAGTATTGGAGGAAGAGGAGGAGGCGGGGGAGAAAGAGATACTTCTAATGAAAATGGAGCACTGAAAAGCTTGGTCGTAATGTTCTTCTGATAAAATCCTCAGAGAAGGGAAGGACAAGGTCCCAATTATAATCAACTGGAGAGTTGAAGTTACCAAAATAAGCAGTAAAAAGTATTTCTAAGGAAATGTCATTTGTTTCCTCTCAAACAATCAAACATACGTATGTGGGCTAAACTTATAGCAAAATAAGTTCCAGTTCTGGGAAATCATTCTAAATCCATAACTGAACAAAAAAGGAATCATGCTGCTCACTCTGTGACAATGTAGATAAGACACTTTGAGAGCAGCAAGAATGAGGACGATTCCTTTCGTGTGCAAACTGAGTCTTCAAGTGTCACATTGACAACTTGAGAAGATGAGCCATCTAGAAGTACTTGTGAAATCAAACCGTTTGTTAAGCTGTCTTTGACAGTAGTAAGTCTCATGGTGTACAGTAAGTACGTCAAGTAAAAGAGATGGAATGAGCTTCTATATTAATGTCTGTGTAGTGAATATGAATGTCTCAGTGGGTTAGACTAGCATAGTTCTGGCAACACCTTGTTGTGGGTTTGATTTCCTTATAGGACTCACAAACTGCATGTACGTGCCACTGTCAATGTCGACAGTCCTGTAAGTTCCTTTAGACAAAAGCATCTGTTAAATGACCATATTAAATGATATCAAAAACAAGTTCTAATATAATATTCATCTGTACTCACCCCTATGTGGAAGGGTCCAGTGAAGTAGTCCAGGTTGGCATGGATGAAGCCTATGTTGGTCAGGCCCAGTTCAGCACTCCTCACCTTCCCCCTAACCAGAGACTCCTCCTTGTTCTCTATCAGGATCACCTACAGTTAACCATACAAGATTACCTCTTACATTTAGCTAATCAACTCTGGTCCTCTGTTGCTCAGTTGGTAGAGCATTGCTCTTGTTACGGCAAAACAAATGGATTCCCGGGACCACCCATACGTACAAAATGTATGCACGCATGACTAATTCCCTTTGGATAAAAGTGTCTGCTAAATGGCATATTATTTATTTATATATTATTACCTCTTTCAATTTGCTAATCTAACGCTACTCTTAGTTGACTCTTACATCCTAGGTTATGAATAGTTTACTGGACAGCTATAGGCTAAAAGTCTAAGATTTATTTTGGGGAAAAATTCTACAGTGTAAAATAATTAAATTCTCCTACTAAGACTGTTATTTGCAAAGACATGAATGAGATACGACATGCTCGAAAATCTAAAATTCTCTGGAAAAACACAACACAAATGTGTAACTCCGTATGAATTATGTCAAGCCACCCTAATGAGAGCAAATGGCGAGCTAGTTTCAACTTGGTAGACAAGACAGTTGTTTCAACTTTCAACCTACCTGGCAGTCGGGCAGCGTGTGAGCCAGAACGATCCCGACGTGGCCCTGGAGAAACGCAACACGGGAAAAGACAAGACAAATACATACGGAGAAAAAACAAGGCTCAAAGAGAAGCCGAGCACATCAAAGGGGTTGTGTGATCAGTAGCGGCCTACCGCTCTGTCCATTCCAATATTGACCCATTACCCACCCAGTCAGTGCTACTGCTGTGAAGTGTACTGTACACTCCCTTCATCACTCCACTCCGTCTCCCTCCTGTCTGTCTGTCTGTGCATGGAATAACAAGGCTTTTCAAAAAGAGAGAGGGGAAAGAAGACAAGAGAAGAAATGCACCCTTTCATCCTGATTTCTGACAGACAGACTAATGAGGACAGACGGACGGAGAGGGATGGAAGGATAGAGAGACGGACCGAAGGACTGACGGACGCACCCCTCCGCTGCAGAAATCCACCACTGTGTCCCCCGGTCGGGCCAGCTCCGTCACCATGGCGACCAGGTTGTTCAGCTGCTGCCGTTTCCTGGCGGCGCGGACGTCAGACATCTTCCCTGCAGACAGAGATGAAGATTCAGTAAAAAGGAACGTTGTGCTCATGCAATATAATTATAATATATACCATTCATCAGATGCTTTAATATTGGTGTCCCCAGCGGGAATCGAACCCGCGAGCCTTCACAAACATAAGTAAGTCTCATATAAGTGAAATAAGAAGGTATTGGATGGAATGGTAATATCAACATCTTCATATCTGTACAATACCAGAAGTATTTGCTTAGTTTCTATGTTTGACTGGAAGATGAATCAACATTATCCAGTCACAGTACGGTCAAATTCAGGTGGGACATATTTCCTGTTCTTATTCAAACATGTTTGAATTGCTAAATTTCTTCTACCCTTTCTTTCTGTCTTTTCCTTTCAGGAAGGAAAAACTTTTATTACCCAGGAAGATGCTCTCTTTTCTTCATATGAACGCAGAAGTGCCAGAGAGCGTTCCTATTTCATGTGTTCCTGCTTTGAAGTGCACAACATTGTCACACTGTGTTTTACAGGCACAGAGCTATGATGATACAGTACATGCTGTAATCCAGCTACAAGGGCCACTCATCATCATCCCTCATCAACAACAGTTCCTACCGACCGAGTGCAAAACACAATTCAACAGGGTGAAACAAAACAAGCGACAGAGCCAAAATGGAGTGGAAACTTTTCTGCTACTGCAAAGAAACAGAGCCACTTTAGTGGTATGCAGCCTCACAGCATGTACGTTATTAACGCAATACACTATCCCCGTGTTCCTCCTCATCCAACTCCTGTCTCTCGTTGGCGGCGGTGAGCCAAGCGTGGCGTGCGTCTGCGGTACCGTTTCTGGCCCATAAATCTTGAGTGATGATTGCTTCGTTTACCCCGGTGCCATGCTATGATACCCGCTGGAATATCAGAAACACATTAATGGTGGCCTTCCCTTCTCTCCCCAGATCACTGCCGCCTCCGCAAATTGATATACGGGCGACGCACACACACACAGGCCGGGTGGCGGGCTGAGAGAGAGAAGCGTCGACAGTAGCGGCGGGGTACGCCTATATTCTCGTCACGCTAATACAAATAAGGAATTTCACAGCCCTTGCCCTCGCCATTGTTATTTACCTCGCACCGCTTCATATTAAACCGGCTCCCAGGAGTACAAGGGAATGGAAAAAGCAAAGAGAGGAGCACGTCACAAACCATGGGGTGGTATTGACCAGGTAGCAGCAGCAACTTTTCATTTAGATGAGTTATTCAGATCCACGTCTGTTCTCGGCTAAATAGCACGGCCTCCTGTGAGGCCTACTATTGAGCGCTTTTATGCCGTCGGATTGGAGGAGCGCTTCGGGGTCTTAATTGACAATTGCCTTGCGCGGTGGGATGGCGGCTGAAACAAAACGCGCCGAAAGCCGAATGATAAACCTGGGACGTGACGAGTGGTACAATGCAGAGAGATGAGATGAAGGCAGGGTGAGTGCGAGAGATACGCGAGGGGCCAAAGCCCAACAATAAGGCTGACATGAATGATAGTGTTTTATGAGAGGCCGAGTACAGAGTAGAGACAACAGAGACGTGGCTCTGGGGCCTGTTCAGGAGGATTCAACACGACAGAGTGTTCAGATAAAAATGCATTGTGTAGAAGAGACATGCCTCTCTGTCATGTAGAATCATGTTAACTCTACACAAGACATTTCTATCACCACTATTCGGGTACGGGCCTGTGGGATGGATGAGTGGGATGGTAGGAGAGGTCATTTCGTGGCTCACCAACAACCGCTCCACTGTAAGCATGAAAGTGTTGATGAAGAGGGGGCAGCACTAGACGGAAGTAGAGAGGCTATTGTCCAGGACAGACAGAGAGCTGGACCTGGGTCTTTCATCCTTCTTTATCCTTCTCTCATCTGCAGCAGAGAGGAGTGACAGTGACCCACATGGCCCTGGCTGAATAGCCGTAATTGTGCAACCAGCAATTTCCATTCTGCAACACCTAGCAATTTCCACACAGCGAACCGTTCTCACACGAATAGAATGAGAGTAGAAACCGAAAAACTTTACAAGTAGGACAAATATAGTATGAAATAGCAGTGAGTGTATACTAACGTAGTTATTACACTGTAGTTTGGCTGATGAAGTTGTGACTGTGTTTTTGCCTTATTTACAGCCGAATTAGCTAAGGGTCTTGAGGAACCACAGCCAAGTCCAACTCCTCATTTAGAGAGATAAACACACAGGCTGATCTATTACACTGTTCTGTGGCTGGTTTCCTACACTGTCAGCACGTATCACCGAGATCATTCACACACACACACACACACACACTTTATGCAGCCGGAGGAAATTACCTAACAACTCCTATAAGTTTACCCATTAATCTCCCCAATCAAGTGTTAATTAAAAACCTTGAAGGACATATCCCTTTCAAATCCTCAGCTTGTAAGGAAGCACTAATCCTATCATTTATTTAATTAACTCTGAACTACAGGTACTCCAGTTAGGTTGCATGGTGCACCTGGTAGCCTGAAGTGATTGGCTAAGGACAGAGTGTCTGTCAATCTGCACTATTATGTCTATCAGTGCTGGAAAGATGTAATATCATATCAGCATGATGTCAAGTGCTATCACTCAGCAGCATGTACTCGGTGTTACACCAATGGCATGTCTCCCAGGAACTCTGTGTGTGTGTGTGTGTGTGTGTGTGTGTGTAAACTCTCTGTCATCATCAGCTCCAGTTCTAACCCCACAGGGGATTATGCTACTCTGTTACAGGGAGGGGAGACTTCCGATATGGAACACCACAAGATTCCCAGTGCTCCGGATGGAGTTTACGACAACAGGGCAGGGTAAGGCAAGGCAGGGTAAGGCAAGGCAGGGTAAGGTAAGGTAAGGCAGGGTATGGTAAGGCAGGGTAAGGTAAGGCAGGGTAAGGTAAGGCAGGGTAAGGTAAGGTAAGGCAGGGTAAGGTAAGGCAGGGTAAGGTAAGGTAAGGCATGGTAAGGTAAGGCAGGGTTTGGTAAGGTAAGGCAGGGTAAGGTAAGGCAGGTTATGGTAAGGCAGGGTAAGGTAAGGTAAGGTAAGGCAGGGTAAGATAAGGTAAGGCAGGGTAAGGTAAGGCAGGGTATGGTAAGGTAAGGCAGGGTAAGGCAGGGTAAGGTAAGGTAAGGCAGGGTATGGTAAGGTAAGGCAAGGTAAGGCAAGGCATGGTAAGGTAAGGCAGGGTTTGGTAAGGTAAGGCAGGGTAAGGTAAGGCAGGGTAAGGTAAGGCAGGGTATGGTAAGGTAAGGCAGGGTAAGGTAAGGTAAGGCAGGGTAAGGTAAGGTAAGGCAGGGTAAGGTAAGGTAAGGCAGGGTAAGGTAAGGCAGGGTAAGGTAAGGCAGGGTAAGGTAAGGCAAGGCAGGGTAAGGTAAGGCAGGGTAAGGTAAGGCAGGGTAAGGTAAGGCAGGGTAAGGTAAGGCAGGGTAAGGTAAGGCAGGGTAAGGCAGGGTAAGGTATGGTAAGGCAGGGTAAGGCAGGGTATGGTAAGGCAGGGTATGGTAAGGCAGGGTATGGTAAGGCAGGGTATGGTAAGGTAAGGTAAGGCAGGGTATGGTAAGGCAGGGTAAGGTAAGGCAGGGTATGGTAAGGCAGGGTATGGTAAGGCAGGGTAAGGTAAGGCAGGGTATGGTAAGGCAGGGTATGGTAAGGCAGGGTATGGTAAGGCATGGTATGGTAAGGCATGGTATGGTATGGTAAGGCAGGGTATGGCACAGGAAGATCTCCTGAGTTTGTTTTAGGAAGAGGGCCGTAGGGAAGGTGTGAAGTGGGTCATTTCAATCCATCCCACCATCTCAGATTGCACTGAAATGGTTTCTGTAGTTAGAAACAGATAGGACAATTTGATTTATCTTTCAACAAAATAATGTTTCAGGAATGCTAATCTTATCAGTTTCTAACTACAGAAATGATTTCAGAACAATCTGAGATTGTGGGTGTTGAAATCGTCTTTCTAGTGCTTTTTGAGGTGGAACGACTCAAGGGCAAAGCGCACACACCCTGGGAAGGGCGAAGCGCCAGCCCTATTTATAACTCTCCAGGACCTCAGGCGTTTTCCTGGTTTCCTTCATCCCTTTGTTGACAGAGGCTTTTTGGGTATGCGTGAGCACACCTGAAACATTCTGGCTGGAGTTGGAGACTGCAGAGAGGGTGTATAATTAATTTATAATGACGGTTGTAACAACATGGCTGCATCCCATTCCCATTCTGAGAATTTTAAATGGGAGTTTTTATTTAAGGTTTCCGGATCTAATAACCACTAAACAACGTCTGCTCGTACTAATTGCGGTTGCTTGGCTGCCTACTTAAGACTAACAAGTGCTAAAATAGCCTTACACACCTGTAGTTACAATGCTCTCTCCCTTGTGGTTGTGCTCCCCAAAAAAACAAGCAATTCCTTATCAGTTAATTCATTCACTCTTTGTCTGATATAGCCTACAGTCTTCAGCCATTAATCCAATCAAGTACTGCTTCTAATAAAATAGAATACAATATTCCTGGTGTTCTGGTTTAGTGTGATTACGCATTGTTGTTTTCCTGTCGTTTTCCCAGCCTGCACCAGGTCATGATTAGTGCACATGCTGGACTGGACTGTAGTCCACCCAGCCAAGACGTCTCCTTTCCCATGAAATGAGCCAAACCCCATCCCACACTCTCCTCCAACTCCCCCCTCTGAAATTAAAGCTAGACATTTCACTCGTTTCTTGTTTTGGCACACGCTCAGGGCCAGGCTGTGCCTCTTACGTCTGCTCTGAAAAATGGGGCAGGATTTGGACACCCAGCTTGACTAAAAGCCTCACAAACTCGCTTTCAAAGTCCGGAAAGCTCATGAATAGGAATGTCTGTTTTAAAGGGTGGCCCCGGCACCGCATCTCATTAAACCCATCGATTGAGATGATAAATAATACTGGTATAAATCAGCTGTAATAGCAGGTGTGATCTGAGCTACCTGTTTTGTTGCAAAGGATTTACTCATAGCCTAGTCAGAGAAAAACATTGCATTGACACAAAATATGACACAATACTGATTACTGCTACTGCCTTGCAAGGAGAGCTCTGCTAATACTGTGGAAGTATAGGTTTGGTCAGCCAGTACATGTTATATGAAATTCCCATGTACTAACCCCCCTAGCAGACAATAGGAATGTATGCAGGCTTTATGTTGACTACAGATCCAAGCCTGCTGCATAACTATGATGATTCATGCTGCTTAAATCTGAATGAGGGCAACCAAAGGTAACGAATACCTGAGGGCTGCATCACGTCAGACTATGTTGCCAAATAAGATTGGGTGTCGGTTGCCAGGTAGGGTTGGCGTTGTCAGGTTGGGTTGGGGTTGCCAGGTTGGGTTGGGGTTGCCAGGTTATTAGGTTGAGGGAACCTCCAAAGTGAAAACATGTCTGGACTGTAAAATACTGTCGTTTCTGGATTCTCTGTCTATGCAAGGTGGTTTAGTAGAAGCCCTAATAATATGGTGGATCTTGAAAACAACGGTAGGTTACTCAACCATCTTCCTTGTAATTCAGGAGGGATTGTGGAGTGAAAGGAGGACAATCTACATATTGATTTATGCACTCCCCCCACAGCTACATTCCTATTTGGTTTAAAATTCAGAGCCAATTTATAAACCAGCCGCAGCAACAACAGTGTAGTATATCATCAACAGCCTGCGACTGTCATCAGGCGAGGGCTCAAAACAAGCCAAAGCCGACACCTGTGTGACAGGTGGACCACATCCCACATTCTACCCCCGACTTCATCTCTATCATTATCATCCATCTTATGGACACAAGCACAGAAGAAAAGACAACGAAAGAAAAACAGACACTTCGGTGACTGCGAAACACAATCTCACGGTCGGAACAGACGTTCTCATTTAGACTCACCGAAGAGGCATTTGTGGCAGGTACGTGCTTTTGGGAAAGAAACAACTGCCTCCATTGTAAACAGAGTGACAGACAGGAGACAGATTATTAAACTAGCGTAAGTCAGTCGTAGTACAGGAGCTAGCCTATAGCTTAGAGCCACTAGCATAAGTCAAAGTTGTAGTACAGGAGCTAGCCTATAGCATAGAGCCACTAGCATAAGTCAAAGTTGAAGTACAGGAGCTAGCCTATAGCTTAGAGCCACTAGCATAAGTCAAAGTTGTAGTACAGGAGCTAGCCTATAGCATAGAGCCACTAGCATAAGTCAAAGTTGAAGTACAGGAGCTAGCCTATAGCCACTAACATAAGTCAAAGGCCTAGTACAGGAGCTAGCCTATAGCATAGAGCAATCTGTTGAGCAGAGTGTGTTGTGCAGCCAAAACAACGGTGGAGGAGATAAGGAGGACAAGGGCAGCCAACCAGAAGCCACCGTCGCCGCAACATACTACCCATAAACCCTTTCTCCTCTAGTGGAGCAAGATGGAGGTCATCCAACGGAGAGGAGCGTGGTCACAGTCAGTCACGTATGCTCGGAGGAAGTGGAGACGGATGTGTGTGCATGTGTGTGTGTGGCCACCCACAGAGACAGTGGCCACCCACAGAGATCCACCACTTTGTTTATTGTTGCTGCTGTATGAAATGCAGTCATTCCTCTGTCTTCCTCCCCATTGACTTGACTTGACACCCTAGATGTAATTCTGCTCACATAGTGGGTTAGCTAGTACACCTGTTTGGTAAGTGTGATGGGATCTGATTGTGAGTTTCTTTCTGAAAGACGACCCCTGTTGTTTAACCTTACACTGAGTTCTGTCTGCTATGTGAGAGGACTAGCTGAGCAGTAACAGAGTTGCTGGTGGTGTTGGTGTTGTGTGTGTTTGAGAAAGAGAACTTTGCCATTTTGCCACAGATCTGTTCTTGGTGGTGATAATGACAACTGGGCAGGCAGCCAGAGAGGACAGCCAGAGTGAGGCCTAGGGGATTCTTAGCCTTGGATGGATGCCAGGGGGGGTCACCTTCCCCAGTCGGGTCCGGGGTAGGGCCACCCTGCTGGGGTTAGCTAGTCAGGCGAGCCTGGGGATCCACGGGGCCGGCCTCTGGGCTGACACACCGACAGGCGAGCAGGATCCCTGCTGGCTTTTTTTCCTGGCACAGAGCCTTTATTTCTTCCTTTTCTGATGCCGCAGCGCTGTGACGGGCCTATGAGATGCAGCGGAACTCTGACGGGGCCCTATCAGATTGATCAGAACATAAACAGTGGGTAGCCTCGCTAGGGGGCCCTGTGTTTAGATCTCAGGGATCTGGATGAGTGCTCCCACCCCTACCGTCAGAGAGAGGAAGATGCTGGTTCAAAGACAAAACAGACTGGGCTGACATAAGTATGCATACATAAATAATTTAAGTAGGCTAACAATGCATATAGGCTATATTATTCCTTCTACGTAGCCTATTCATATTCATCAGCACTGATCACGTCAATGTAAAAACAGGAAGCATGTAGCACAACCATATATAATCGCATAAAAGCAGCATACATCCAAGTAAGCTTTAAATAAACTAAGCATGGGCTATATTCCTTTAATATATTATTTGCAAGCACGAGGCCTAATGATCAAGTCAGTGTTCGACAGGAAGCACACATTATATCCATGAGTAAAATTACACTTTAAAGTGTAAAGTTGTTCTATCAAGTTGGCCAAGTGATATTTCAGGGTTTAGAGAGAGGCCTTTAAAACATTTTCAGGCTCAATGCCCTACAACAGATTTTTCACACCACACAACCACTTAAGTCAAGGCTAACAAGCAAAAGAGAGTACTACGCCGACATTAACAGAGGCAGAAAAACTGAAAAGCTCACAGGGGTATGCTTGGGCGGTATACCGTATATACCGGGGTATTTGGAAAAAGTCTACTCTTTGAGGTTTTTCAATACGTGTGAATATTTGTAGCTACTTTCCAAGTTATTACCTGCAGTCAACTTGTGCAATACGTTAGGAGAAAGCAGATTGTGTTCTTCAATTCACCTGTCACATTATTTAGCATTATGAAGCTTACTGTAGTTCCCCAGAACAGTTCAGCCAGTCACGTGTTTGTTTGTAAATAGCACAACGGGAGAAAGCGATAGCATTCTACATCTATCGGCGAGTCTGTTGTGCGGCGCACATGAGGTGATGAAGTTACACTTGTACACAATTCACTACTAAATGATATCTTATAATGGCTTTCTGCCAGAAGTCAGAGAGAGCTCTGGGTGAGTTCTGTACAGCTGCCATTTTTTCTCCTCCATTCTTCTCCCATCTGCTCAATGTACACATGCTGCTCTTCCTTCAGAAAAGCATGCATCACAACTTTGTTCATTTGCACAATCTATCTTGTTCACTTTCACTTGTAATTGTCCACACTCACCGAAAACGACATTCAGTAGTTACTAGCTATGCTTGTATAACTTTATGAGCTGGATTTGCCTGTCTTTGCATTTCGTTTATGTTTGTTTTCACTTTTTTTTGCTCGTTAGCATTTAGCTAAAAGCGTCTATGTGATTTCGCAATTAGTTTGTGACAGTTTTGTTAGCATTCTGGTAAAAGAGGCCTAATGGGCTTTCTTGCGTTTTTAGCGCCCCCTTGTGTGCTATGCTGATAATACAGTAAATCCCAGGATGAGAGAAAGACGGTAATATGTGAAAATCTGGATTCCGCCCAAGCCTTCACAGGGGTAAAGTGGGGACTGCTTCATCCAAAATCGAGGATGAAGAATTCAACGAGCCGGGGTGAGGCCTTGCATTGATTTCCTGCCTGTTAGCGACACACGTGCGTAGCCATTAAGATGGAGTTTCGATCGCCTTGTAAAAAAGCCACATTCGCAAACGCAGTGATGGAAATAACAGACTGCTCATAAAAGACGTACAGGAACAGCATGCATGTAATCCAACAGTTAAAACAAACCTCAGACTTGCTCCTAAAAGGCATTGGCCAATTGTGGCCTCAGTCCAGGAGAAATATCAGGGTGGATATTCAGAGTGTTTGTGAGAGACCGTTGCGAATTTGTCACGCTAATTGCTGAGCGAAAACCCTGAGAAGGGTGGAAATAATCCATTTAAGAACGTTTGAGTCAAAAACTGAAATAGCCAAGCCAAGGCTTGTTTCGTTGTATATTCACAACTAGTAGCTTGACCAATGTCTTTGTGCAACAGGTGTGCTTGTCTTCCAAACACCGTGTTGCAGGCCCATGCTCAAATCTACAATGATACAAAATAAATTACTTTACATCTATTAAACATCCCAGAGCTGAAGCAAGCAAGAGCCTCCTTGAAAGATGCAGAGAAAAAAAATGTCACAATACAAAGCCTGCTGGAGGAAGTTTGATAATGACCTATGCTATCCAAGGAGCAGAAGCTTTTACGCAACAGTCACAATGATTCTGTGAATTGTGTGGAAAACAAGCTTGAGCACAACTATCGCTGACAGAATAGTCACTGCCTGCTAGATTTCTTTAGCCTACACGCTATGACAAAACATTCTCCATAAAACCCTGTTCCCACACCAGTATAAAGTCAACCAAGTTTAGGTCTAATTATGTAATACAAACTTAAAATTACACCCAAATTATCTCCATTCATTGTAATTCAAGATCCCCCCCCTACATTTCGAAGCAGCCAGCCAGGCATATTTTCCTTGTTTGTTTAGTTTGGGTGGTGATGGCAGCAGAAGCCGCATGGGCTTGCTGCCTCTAGAAATAATAACCGTAGCTGAGCAGAGACAGATAAAGACTTGTTAAAGAGAGTTGCACTGTTTTTAAAAGACACCTTCAACATCCCCGTTATATGACAAGTCCCTGACAGACGCCCAATGTTTCCTTTAATGGACGCCACAATATCTAGTTGGCAGCTACTGATTATTACCTTGGCCTTCCCACAAAACTCTTCCCTCTCTCTACTCCTCAGCCATTTGAGATTTGAAATGAGTGAATATTGATGTGTATTATTGATGTGTATATTGTATATTGATGTGTATGCAGGACTCACCTGAGAAAGAGGCCTTGGTCTCAGCATAACTGCATGTCGAAATAAAGGTTAAATAAATTGTGTTTGTCACGGTAAAAAAGCTACCCACGGGAGCGAAGATTCTCACTTACTTACAACCATATGGTTGTCATTAGCAGAGTCTATGAACCAAGAAGACAAAAAGAAAAACTAACTCGGTCAATCTCGAGGGTGTGTTGACGGCAATCTACGGCGGCGAGGAAGTACGTTTTCACAGCACTCCTCTGGGAAAGTGTGATGTTTTAACCAGAATCACAGACATTCTGAAAGCACTACACTATGAGGGACACCATAATGTGTAGTGGTGATACAGTCCAGTAGATATTGTAGATGTGGAAATCTGACTACGGACAGTCACAAACCCACAGATCGTAGCACAGCAATCAATAGTCGTGCAGATCAACGTTTTCACAGCATTCCTCTGGGAAAGTGAGATGTTTTAACAAGAATTACAGACATAAATTCCCAGAAACCCCTAGTCTGAGGGACACCATAATGGGTGTTGTGGTGATTCAGTACATACTGTAGATACATGCTGAAGATAGATACTGTAGCAATGGGAAGTCCACTATGGGAAGCCACAAACCCACAGACCTTAACTGCACCTGAGCTTCTGAGGCATGTGAAACTGCTTAACGCCAACCAATAAATAACAATGTAAGTATCAGCTATGATTTAGCCAACGGGTAAAGACCCTGTTAACTGTTGTACTGGTTTCGAGAACCACACATTTACACTCTTAAACATGGATGAGCACAGTCAGAAAAGATGATCATTCCTGCTCGGAAAAGCTAAAACTGTTGACAAGTTGTCATCGGAAACGTTTCCTTTGCACATATGCTTCAGTCAGTGAAACCTTTCAATGTAGTAGGATGAGAAAGTGGTGACAAGAAAACAAAAAGGTAAATGAAGTAAAAGACCAGGGGAAATAACTTCTCACCACGCATCGCTCAACAGCTTTGGAATGTCTGTCAAAACATACACGGTTTAGTTCAGCTTTGGCCAATGGCACCGTTAAAAATAAACATTTTACAATCTACACAAGTGTAGGAAAACAGATCCTCTGTGTCCCTGACTGTGTAGGTGGCAAAACAATATTTTGGGAATCACAAATGTCTTGTTAAAACACAAGAAAATGTCAAAATCTGTGACATACAATTAAAATATGGAAAAAGTGATTGCACTTAAAACATTCATTGATATCGCTTCTTCATGAGCAAGATTACAAAAGACTAAAGGATAACAAGACTGGATTGAAGGGCGAGTTGAGAAATCGAAGATATGCTCTTGAGATGAGACGTCAAAATAATAAAATAAAACAATTATTTACACCATCCCATCTGTTCCAAACAACACTCTCACTAACAGCTAATCATCCAAAACTTAAATGAGCTGCTGGCTAAATCTGGAACAATGTATATTTTCTCAAGTTTACTGAGGCTGTTTTTGTTGTACATTGTCCCTGCTCAATTCAACTCTATAAATAAACTCAATAGATAAAACTCATTAAATAAAACCCTTCATCCCATCAATGGCCACCCAAACCTGGGAAAGACGTCGTCATTACCCACAGATCCTGTCAGCTTTACTACAGTAACCCCCAGTGTGTTTTGTTTGGGGTACATTCATCCTTTAGTCATCTTTGGCTCTGTTCTTCATCGCCCTAGATGTCAGTCAATGAGTAAGTGGCACGATGCTGCAGTCTTCATAGAGACCATGTCATTGTCTTTTGGCCAGTAACCTTTGGGAAATTCCCGAAAACCCCAGGCAGCCGGTGGAGGCTGTGCTGAGCTAAGCTCTAACCCCAGGATCAGAGAAAGCTGGCTGGGCTCCAGACCCTGTCCTCCTCCCCTCCCTCCGCTGGCTGGATCTCAGACGGGAAAGGCCATGGCAGGGCTGCTAGATCCAGAGCCCCTCTGCTTGGAGAGATAAAGGGATTCTGCCACCGCGGTCATTAAACCACCCATCAGGAGGAGACATGGTTGCCCAAAGTCAAAGACAGACAAAGACGGAGTGAGCTTTAGGAAGAAAAAGTTGCTCAGACCTGGCTCTCTCCATCTCTCCCCTCTGTCCCTGAAGTCTGGGTGGGGGGGGTCACTCTGGCAGGCCCCTTCTATTCTACCTCCCGTCATGCTCTCTCCCTCTCTTTGCTCTCCCTCTCTCTGCCTGAATTCATTAGTCCTTTAGCACCCACATTTGATACCAGGGAATGAGCCACTTTGTCTGGATATCGACCGATTTCCTTATTAGGAACCTACATTTCCAAATGTCTCGGGGACGTCTGAATATAATTTGTTTTTAAGGCAAGCCAGCCGGGGATAATGGCCGATTGGTCACAAATGCTACATGGTGCCCTTTCAATAATTATAGAAGGGGATTTGGATGAATCAGTATTCCATTACAATGTGTCGCCAGCATACAAAAGAGGAGAACATTAAAAGGAAACGCCATTACTCAGTTTTCTTCTTGCACCTCCTCCAACCATAAATGAGTTGCCATCTTTCTCAACTGGTTTCTGTTGGAAACAAAATGGCTGCCAACATTAATTCTCAGTGCAACAGAAGGAAACCAGCCAACTTCCTGAAAAGGAAGTTCCTTAGTTAGAGAATGTTCTATCCAAACTGAAGCTGTGTAGCCAATCACCTTTCACGCCTGTTGCTGTTATGGAGACGAAGGCTCTAGTAGCTCCATGGAGAAGTGACATCTGTTTGTTTTCAGATCCACTGAGCCGCATGCAGATGTAGACCTGTTTCACACTCCTAGACCAAACCAACAGGTATCCATTTACACACACACACACACACACACACACACACCTTGTGACAACACACCCCTATCGGTGCCTCGTCGGGACAGCAGTGTGGAGGCGTGAAGGAAGACCAAACTCATCAAGGGGAAGTGAAGGTGTGGATATAACACACACACACACCTCAAACATGAATGAGAGAACATCCACACACAGCCTATTGTTCTAGCCTCTTTACTGTGCCGAGTATGGGGGCGCCAGCAACCCCTCAACCGCAAAAACCCATCTAACCACGTTTTTGAAACCGTAAAACACTGTCATAGAGCCTTTGCAATTTAGCACCACGTCTGTTTGATCCCAAGACATTCAACACACATCACCTGTTGCATTGTTCTTCTTGCCCTTCTGTTCGAACCCAAGACATTCAACACACATCACATTGTTTGAACCCAATACATTTTTTAAATGTAACCTTTATTTAACTAGGCAAGTCAGTTAAGAACAAATTCTTATTTACAATGACGGCCTACCCCGGTCAAACCCGGACGACGCTGGGACAATTGTGCGCCGCCCTATGGGACTCCCAATCACAGCCGGATGTGATGCAGCCTGGATTCAAACCAGGGACTGCAATGACACCTCTTGCACTGAGATGCAGTGTCTTAGACCACTGCGCCACTCGGGAGCCCACACATCACCTGTTGCATTGTTCTTCTTGCCCATCTATGCGATTCACAATAACAACGCTGTAAGTTTAACCCTGTTAAATAATGTGAGGAATGCTAGAGACGATACCAGTTTGTGGAGGGGTGAGAGATGAAGGGAGTGAGAGAAGTCGCTCCGACACTGCTGACGCCAGTTAGGAGGGGAGAGCAAGCACAGCATCGAGACAAGGAGTAATAATACAGAGTGGTTGGCACAGTGTGTCAGAGCAGCGTATGTGGGCTGCTAGAGGAGGGAAGGAGAGAGAGAGAGGGGTAGAGAGAGAGTAGAGAGAGAGTAGAGAGCAAGAGACAGAGAGAGGAGAGAGAGATAGGGAGAGAGCGAAGGGTAGAGAGAGAAGAGAGAGAGAGTAAGAGGGGTAGAGAGAGAGTAGAGAGCAAGAGAGAGAGGAGAGAGAGAGGGGTTGAGAGAGGAGAGAGCGAGGGGTAGAGAGAGAGAGAAGGGTAGAGAGAGTGGAGAGAGGGATAGGGGTGGGTAGAGAGAGATTGACAAGAGGAGACAGAAAACATGCTCCCCTCACTCTTTTTCACTCTCTCGCTTTCACACACATACACACACTTTCTTGCTGCAGTGTGCCATACTGTGAACCTGCTGAACTCACACAAACCCCTCCTGCTGGTCTGTGACATAAATAATGTAAGCAACATAAATAAGGTAAACTGTTGCTACAGTTACCAAGGGATAAGAGTCTTAAACAACGGCATTTCTTGAGTGAATCAGCTTTACCTCAAACAGGCGGCTCCAGTAGTACTCTTTTGTGTGGCATTAGGCCTCCACCAGACACGTAGGCCTACTCAAGCTTGCATTGGGATTCCACTAGGGATGGAATCCTGACAACTGCCTGGCTTGAGTTGGGCCTTGGAGAAATGTCCACAGACTGGTGGCATTTATTTCCATAGCCATCTCATTTTTATGTCTCTGTGTCCAGTTTGAAGGAAGTTGAAGCTAGCTGTGCCGGTAAACTTCCAGTCATTTTGCTAACGCAAGTTAGCAATGCCTTGCAAAACTTCCTTCAAACTGCACGCAGACATAAAAATTGTATCTTTAAGTTCATCGAAGTCTGGGTAAGCAAAAAAGGGCTAAATTTCCCAAATCTCACACTATCCCTTTAAAGCTACAGCACCAGTCGAAAGTTTGGACACACCTACTCATTCAAGGGTTTTCCTTTATTTTTTTACTATTTTCTACATTGTAGAATAATAGTGACAACATCAAAACTATGAAATAACACATATGGAATCATGTAGTAACCAAAAAAAGTGTTAAACAAATCAAAATATGTTTTAGATTATTCAGTGGCCATCTTTTTCCTTGATGACAGCTTTGCACATTTGAAATTCTCTCAACCAGCTTCATGGGGAATGCTTTTCCAACCGTGTTGAAGGAGTTCCCACATATGCTGAGCACACGTTTTTCCTTCACTCTGCAGTCCAACTCATCCCAAACCATCTCAATTGGGTTGAGGTTGGGTGATTGTGGAGGACAGGTCATCTGATGTAGCACTCCATCACTCTTTTTCTTGGTCAAATAGCCCTTACACAGCCTGGAGGTGTGTTGGGTCATTGTCCTGTTGAAAAACAAATGATAGTCCCACTAAGCGCAAACCAGATGGGATGGCGTATCGCTGCAGAATGCTGTGGTAGCCATGCTGGTTAAGTGTGCCTTAAATTCTAAATAAATCACTGACAGTGTCACCAACAAAGCACCCCCACACCATCACACCTCCTCCTCCATGCTTCACGGTGGGAACCACACATGCGGAGATCATCCGTTCTCGTACTCTGAGTCTCAAAGATGCAGCGGTTGGAACCAAAAACTAAAATTTGGACTCATCAGACCAAAAGGACAGATTTCCACCGGTCTAATGTCCATCGCTTGTGTCTCTTGGCCCAAGCAAGTCTCTTCTTCTCATTGGTGTCCTTTAGCAGTGTTATCTTTGCTGCAATTTGACCATGAAGGCCAGATTCATGCAGTCTCCTCTGAACAGTTGATGTTGAGATGTGTCTGTTACTTGAACTCTGTGAAGCATTTATTTGGGCTGCAATCTGAGGTTTAGTTAACTCTAATGAACTTCTCCTCTGTAGCAGAGGTAAATCTGGGTCTTCCTTTCCTGTGGCGGTTTTAAATGACAGCCAGTTTCATCATAGCGCTTGATGGCTTTTGCGACTGCACTTGAAGAAACTTTGACATTTTTCATATTGACTGACCTTCATGTCTTAAAGTAATGGACTGTCATTTACCTTTGCTTATTTTAGCGGTTCTTGCCATAATATGGACTTGGTCTTTTACCAAATAGGGCTATCTTCTGTATACCATCCCTACCTTGTCACAACACAACTGATTGGCTCAATTAAGAAGGAAAGAAATTCCACAAATTAACTTTTAACAAGGCACACCTGTTAATTGAAATGCATTCCAGGTGACTACCTCATGAAGCTGGTTGAGAGAATGCCAAGAGTGTGCAAAGCTGTCATCAAGGCAAAGGGTGGCTACTTTGAAGAATCTCAAATATTCCTTATATTTTGATTTGTTTAACACTTTTTTGGTTACTACATGATTCCACGTGTTATTTCATAGTTTTGATGTGGTCACTATTATTCGACAAAGTAGAAAATAGTCATAATAAAGAAAAGCCCTTGAATGAGTAGGTGTGTCCAAACTTTTGACTGGTACTGTATTTGCTGGATGTAAACCATAGCTTGATGCTTTTATTGTCTGGTGGCTATAAGATGCAGAATGAGTTCAGACAGTGTCAATGATATTCATGACATATAATCAAGGAAGTAGAGACAGCAGGAAAAAGTACTTTTGTAAAGTCTAAATAAATGCAGATTTTCAGAATGAGACACTTTGGTTGGTATGTGTTTTTCAAGACGACACTGCTTTGCAAATAGGTTTGCAGGGAACTCGGCTGTTTCGCACAAATTGTTTATTTTGATCGTAGTCTAGAGGATAATCAGGAGCTCATCATCTCACTTCTCCAGACACAGTGGGCCTCGATTGGCGCGACACGTAGGCGGACCGAAATTGGATCCTTGAAAGTGTGAATGTGAGCAATGAAATGATTTACTTTTCACTCAAAACATATAATGTTGTCACAGACCGGCACAAAGTATTTTTTTCCATTAGTCCACTGTTGATACAGTCCCAAAATGTTTTACATGTCAGCAGTTTTCAAGGTTTTGGAGTTTCAAGAAGCAAAGTGTCACCGGCCACATCCTCATGATGATGCAAAATGCATGATTCATCTGAAATAAATACCAAAAGATAGTGTATTTCCCCTTTAAATAAGAGAACTTTATCGATTGTCTGTTTCACGTACTACTACTGTACAATGCTATTGATGTTATGGAAATGTGTACAATGAGCACAAATTATACAAACAGACTCAAAGCCTCTCTTATGTTCATTAGAATCCTCTGTTGGGTGAAGAATCGTCTGCTTTGAAAGCACAACAGACAGACAGAACGAATGAAAGAGATGAGGAAGCGGTCTCTTTTGGGTTAATGCCTCTGAGTCACTCACTCAGAGTCGCAGCGGGTGTCCAGACAACCTTGGAGAATTCTTAATCAAGCAAATAAATGGTTATGTGAGCTAGGAATTATGGGTAGAGAGAGCCGGAGTGTGACCACAACAGAGAAGACCTATAGTTATGGAGCTGAGCCACCATGCATTATAAAAATAAGTTGAGTCACTGTGGTGGCACCACTGGTACCCCCATTAAAATAGGAGGTTGATTGTCATGATGAGAACAAGTGACAGGTCTTAAAAAGGGGGAGAAAGAGGTCTTGGCGTGAGCAAAGGGCAGCACCATTCGGTGTGACCTTCTGTAATGAGCAGAATGACAGCATTTATTCACACGTTCTGACACACAATTATAATTATCCCTGTAGAATCTGTGAGGGACATCGTTTTCTTTTAAAATTAAGTGATCTGCATTGCATTGCTTGTAGGCTCTGCATTAAAAAAAGAGAGTTGAGTCACTGTTTGTCCACCATTAACAGAGGGGCTTGATTGTCATGGTCAGAACAAGTGACAGGTCTTGGCATAAGGGGAGAGAGAGGTCTTGGCATAAGGGGAGAGAGAGCTCTTGGCATAAGGGGAGAGAGAGCTCTTGGCATAAGGGGAGAGAGAGCTCTTGGCATAAGGGGAGAGAGAGCTCTTGGCATAAGGGGAGAGAGAGGTCTTGGCATAAGGGGAGAGAGAGCTCTTGGCATAAGGGGAGAGAGAGATCTTGGCATAAGGGGAGAGAGAGGTCTTGGCATAAGGGGAGAGAGAGGTCTTGGCATAAGGGGAGAGAGAGGTCTTGGCATAAGGGGAGAGAGAGGTCTTGGCATAAGGGGAGAGAGAGCTCTTGGTATGAGGAGAGAGGACTTGGTATGAGGAGAGAGGACTTGGTATGAGGAGAGAGGACTTGGTATGAGGAGAGAGGACTTGGTATGAGGAGAGAGGACTTGGTATGAGGAGAGGGCAGCACCTTTCTGCGTGACCTAATGAGCAGAATAACAGCATTTATTCACACATTCTGACACACACTTATAATTATCTTCATGGAGTCTATGAGACATACTGTAGTTTTCTTTCAAATGAAAGTGATCTACAACTAAACTGCTTCTGGCATAAGGCTTATGATGCTCCAGCTTACAGATGCCACTTCTAAATCACAACAAAAAGGACTGAGGCATAACCTGTAACCACTTTAGGGTGCTGACTATTTAGTGAAATAGTTCTCTTTCAACATTTCTCTCTTACAAATGCCGTTTCTATGATCACTTTAAAGACATTAGGCAAAACCACTCTTATTGCTTGTTTCAGCTGGCTTACTTTTTAGGGGAGAGTGTCTCCGTATACCCCAAAGCTCACATTCTCAACATGCGACAATTGGAAGTAATTAGTTAATCATGAGTCTAGACTAGTGAGAAAAGAGTAACCTAAACTCTCTGAAAGCTTAGGGGAGCTCCAGGCAGTTTCCCCCTCCATCACTGCGAAGAACAAGTGCTTATTGAGCAAAACAAAACTGGGAATCGGAAAGAGGATGAATATTCATGATATGACATTCGCGGGGAGCAGACGATTATTCCAAACGCACACAACCCGTGGTGCTGCATTCAAGTGTAGTCGTCGACTCAAACCTCAACCCGTGGTGCTGCATTCAAGTGTAGTCGTCGACTCAAACCTCAAACAGTTTCAACAAACAGTGAAATTCGGTTGAAATACCCCTGAAATCCACCTCAAGGGAACCGGTTGTGTTTGAACTGCAATCACAGAAATAAAATGCCAATTATCCACCTAATTGGGCGGAACAACCCTTGAAGCCTCTTGTTGCTAGGTCTAGTTGTATTGGGATCTTTAAATAGCCCATTTAAAGGCTTATCATCAGTTTAATTCATTGAATATGGGTAAGAAAATTGACCTTTTCCCATTTTCCCCTGAAACCTGGATTGGCAGGAGATGCCTGGGGACGAGCACCTTTCGACAAGTATCTGCCACGTAGGCAGACAGTTCCTCCTCTACCTCCCTCTCTCCCTGTTCCCTTGTCACTCACATCCAGAAAGAACCACCACATCCCATCCACCGCACACCCAGACAGACAGAAATATAAATGAGCGCACACCACACACACACACTGATGCACACACACACACTCAACACACTCACACAAGGGTAGATAGAATAATATACATGCGTGCAGGCCTACACACCTTCTGACAGGGGAGTCATTCTACGTTCCCAACAACACGTCTCCCAGTGAGACAGACTTCACCCCAGGGCCCTCAGACGGACAGCTCTCTGACAAGTGATGATCAGACAGACTCCTCTACTCTCAGGCTGGCTGAGCCTTAGACCAACTGTATAACAGCATAATGTACAGAAGAGTGTGTGTGTGTGTGTGTGTGTGTGACTACTCATCGCAAAGATTGGCTGAGAATTGTACATTTCTATCTTATTAATGTGCATTGGGAAAGTTTTAATGGTGGTGGAAAATGTCTGTGAAAACAAGCGATAATGCAGTATATCCAGAAGGGATATAATCTACACACAGTCTGTTGGTGATTGCTGCTAACATCTCCGTCAAACTGACAGCATCTCAGCCCATTCTAAATATGGACTTTTCAAAGAGACGTATTCATTCTATATCAACTGTCAGACAGTCTTCCTTCAGAGAATTCCCATATGTGACTACCTAGACAGCACTAACTCCTACCGGTTTATGCTGTATAGGTTTTATGATCAAAACAGAGATGAATATGATATTGATATTGCCTTGGAATATCCATAACAAGCATCCAACCGCAGCAGCAATCAAGAGTTCATTTCTGTCCGGTCTATACCAATACATTGCCTTTGATGTGTCTTCCTGCAACACACATAACAGGAGGTCCTAATAGCCATACCGTATGACTAGCTTGGTAGCTCACATCATAAGTGTATCAGGTGTGCATCCCAGATGTGAAAATACTCATCGGGTCCTTCACATATTCTCTCAGCATGTATTGGACTAGATGTGAAAGCGTGGGCTAAGACAAGTCTACTGTTCTGGAGCTCAAATGACAAAACAGAGGATGTTTTTCTTTGCGTGGGTGGAAGGAAACTTTGCTGAGGGGAAACATTTTGGTGGAAAATTGAGTCAAATACTATCCCATGTCAGGTCCAGCTGTTAGAGACTTGGGACTGTTTATATATAACCGATGGGCTAAAAACTGTAGCGATCAGCTCAAGAGTGGTAGTGTTAGGGTCAATCCACATTGGAGTCCATTTTGGGTAGTGTGTAGAGGTAGACCGATTATGATTTTTCAACGCTGATACCGATTATTGGAGGACCAAAAAAAGCCGATACCGAATAAAATCGGCCGATTTATGTATATAAACTCGGCAAAAAAAGAAACGTCCCTTCTTCAGGAACCGGTCTTTCAAAGATAATTCGTAGAAATCCAAATAACTTCAAAGATATTCAATGTAAAGTGTTTAAATACCGTTTCCCATGCTTGTTCAATGACCCATAAACAATTAATGAACATGCACCTGTGGAACAGTCATTAAGACACTAACAGCTTACAGACAGTAGGCAATTAAGGTCACAGTTAGGAAAACTTAGAACACTAAAGAGGCCTTTCTACTGACTCTGAAAAAAACCAAAAGAAAAATGCCCAGGGTCCCTGCTCATCTGCGTGAATGTGCCTTAGGCATGCTGCAAGGAGGCATGAGGACTGCAGATGTGGCCAGGGCAATAAATTGCAATTTCCGTACTGTGAGACGCCCAAGACAGCGCTACAGGGAGACAGGATGGACAGCTGATCGTCCTCACAGTGGCAGACCACGTGTAACACCTGCACAGGATCGGTACATCCGAAATTCACACCTGCGGGACAGGTACAGGATGGCAACAACAACTGCCTGAGTTACACCAGAAACGCACAATCCTTCCATCAGTGCTCAGACTGAGGGCTTGTAAGCCTGTTGTAAGGCAGGTCCTCACCAGACAACACCGGCAACAACGTCGCTGGACCAGACAGGACTGGAAAAAAGTGCTCTTCACTGACGAGTCACCAGGGCTGATGGTCGGATTTGCGTTTATCGTCGAAGGAATGAGCATTACTCATGAAGGGTAGGTGAAGGGTCCGTCATGGTCTGGGGCGGTGTGTCACAGCATCGTTGGACTGAGCTTGTTGTCATTGCAGGCAATCTCAACACTGTGCATTACAGGGAAGACATCCTCCTCCCTCATGTGGTACCCTTCCTGCAGGCTCATCCTGACACTCCATCATGACAACGCCACCAGCCCTACTGCTCGTTCTGTGCGTGATTTCCTGCAAGACATGAACGTCAGTGTTCTGTCATGGCCAGCGAAGAGTCCAGATCTCAATCCCATTGAGAACGTCTGGGACCTGTTGGATTGGAGGGTGAGGGCTAGGGCCATTCCCCCCAGAAAGGTCCGGAAACTTGCAGGTGCCTTGGTGGAAGAGTGGGGTAAAATCTCACAGCAAGAACTGGCAAATATGGTACAGTCCATGAGGAGGAGATGCACTGCAGTACTTAATGCAGCTGGTGGCCACACCAGATACTGACAGTTACTTTTGATTTTGACCCTCCCCCTTTATTCACGGACACATTATTAGATTTATGTTAGTCACATGTCTGTGGAACTTGTTCAGTTTATGTCTCAGTTATTAAATCTTATGTTCAAATATTTACATGTTAAGTTTGCTGAAAATAAATGCAGTTGACGGTGAGAGCATGTTCTTTTTTTGCTGAGTTTATTTGTAATAATGACAATTGCAACAATACTGAATGAACAATGAACACTTATTTTAACTTAATATAATACATAAATAAAATCAATTTAGTCTCAAATAGATAATGAAACGTGTTCAATTTGGTTTAAATAATGCAAAAACATAGTGTTGGAAAAGAAAGTAAAAGTGCAATATGTGCCATGTAAAAAAGCTAACGTTGAAGTTCCTTGCTCAGAACATGAGAAAGCTGGTGGTTCCATTTAACATGAGTCTTCAATATTCCCAGTTAAGAAGTTTTAGGTTGTAGTTATTATAGGAATTATGACGTGTCAACTATTTCTCTCTATACCATTTGTATTTCATATACCTTTGACTATTGGATGTTCTTATAGGCACTATAGTATTGCCAGCCTAATCTCGGGAGTTGATAGGCTTGAAGTCATAAACAGCACTGTGCTTCAAGCATTGCTAAGAACTGCTCGCAAATGCAGTAAAGTGCTGTTTGAATGAACGCTTACGAGCCTGCTGCTGCCTACCACCGCTCAGTCAGACTGCTCTATCAAATCATAGACTTAATAATAATAAACACACAGAAATACGAGCCTTTGGTCATCAATATGGTCAAATCCGGAAACTATCATTTCGAAAACAAAACTTTTATTCTTTCAGTGAAATATGGAACCGTTCCGCATTTTATCGAATGGGTGGCAACCCTAAGTCACAACCTTCAACATCATGTCATAATTATGTACAATTCTGGCAAATTAATTACGGTCTTTGTTAGGAAGAAATGGTCTTCACACAGTTCGCAATGAGACAGCCGCCCCAAACTGCTGCATATACCCTGACTCTGCTTGCACTGAACGCAAGAGAAGTGACACAATTTCCCTAGTTAATATTGCCTGCTAATATGCAGATTTAAAAAATATATACTTCTGTGTATTGAAAGAAGGCATTGATGTTCATGGCTAGGTACATTTGTGCAACGATTGTGCTTTTTTCGCAAATGTGCTTTTGGTTAAATCATCACCCATTTGGCAGAATTGAAGTGGGCTGTGATTCGATGGCAAATTAACAGGCAGCGCTTTGATTATATGCAACGCAGGACAACGCAAGACAAGCTAGTGTCTCTATGTAGCCTCGCTACTGTATATAGCCTGTCTTTTTACTGTTGTTTTATTTCTTTACTTACCTATTGTTCACCTAACACCTTTTTTGCACTATTGGTTAGAGCCTGTAAGTAAGCATTTCACTGTAAGGTGAAATGTATTTGGCGCACGTGACAAATAAACTTTGATTTGATTTAGTTAACCTAGTAATATCATCAACCATGTGTAGTTAACTAGTGATTGTGAAGATTGATTGTTTATGAGATAAGTTTAATGCTAGCTAGCACCTTACCTTGGCTCCTTGCAGCCACCAGGTCCTTTTGATGCTGCACTCGTGTAACAGGTGGTCAGCCTGCCACGCAGTCTCCTCGTGGATTGCAATGTAATCGGCATCAAAAAAGGACGATTACCGATTGTTATGAAAACTTGAAATCGGCCATGCCGATTAATCGGTCGACCTCTAGTAGTGTCACCTCATTTTAACATTCTGTCATAAAGAGCACATGTTAAACTTAATAAAAAAACATGTTCTCTCATTTCAAGAGGTTCAATTAAATAAAGTGGTTATATTTGGTGCCTATTAGGTTCCAAATAAAGTAACAGGGAATAGTTGTATTTAAAAAAATGACATTTTTTGCACCTCCTGAGTGACGCAGCGGCGTCACTACAGACCCGAGTTCAATGTGTCACAAACGGCTATGACCGGGAGTCACATAGGGCGGCGCACAATTGGCCCAGCATCGTTTGGCCGGGGGGGCTTTAATTGGCTCAGCGCGCTCTAGGGACTCATTGTGGCAGGCCGGGCGGCTTTTTATTTCACCTTTATTTAACCACATAGGCTAGTTGAGAACAAGTTCTCATTTACAACTGCGACCTGGCCCAGATAAAGCAAAGCAGTGCGACACATACAACAACAAAGAGTTACACATGGAATAAACAAACATACAGTCAATAACACAATAGAAAAATCTATATACAGTGTGTGCAAATGAGGTAAGATAAGGGAGGTAAGGCAATAAATAGGCCATAGTGGCGAAATAATTACAATATGGCAATTAAACACTGGAGTGATAGATGTGCAGAAGATGAATGTGCAAGTAGAGATACTGGTGTGCAAAGGAGCATATTTTTTTAATTATTATAATAAATAACAGTATGGGGATGAGGTAGTTGGATGGGCTAGTTACAGGTGCAGTGATCTGCGAGCTGCTCTGACAGCTGGTGCTTAAAGTTAGAGGGGGAGATATGAGTCTACAGCTTCAGTGAACATGAACCAAACAAGGCAACAGTAAACATGTCATCCCCAACGAATGATGCAGCTGTGGGGGACAATAATAATCTTCAGAAATGACTGTCAAAGCAAGAAAATAACTAGAGCTTTACAGTGATGGTGAAAACTTGGGAGACATTTTGTGGTTAAGTGGGTTCAGATCTTCCTTCAAGTCACAGTGTGCGCACAGAGGGACGTTCGTGCTGTTGTCAAAGCAACCGCACCACATTTAACATCGGTACTTCACCAACACCTTCACTAAGCCAAACCCCCGCCCCGACAACACCTTGGCCTCCACCAACACCTTCACTAAGCCAAACCCCCCCGCCCCGACAACACCTTGGCCTCCACCAACACCTTCACTAAGCCAAACCCCCCGCCCCGACAACACCTTGGCCTCCACCAACACCTTCACTAAGCCAAACCCCCCGCCCCGATAACACCTTGGCCTCCACCAACACCTTCACTAAGCCTACACCCCCACCCACACCCGACAACACCTTGGCCTCCACTTACACCTTCACTAAGCCTACACCCCCGCCCCGACAACACCTTGGCCTCCACTTACACTAAGCCAAAACCCCCGCCCCGACAACACCTTGGCCTCCACTAACACCTTCACTAAGCCTACACCCCCGCCCCGACAACACCTTGGCCTCCACTTACACCTTCACTAAGCCTACACCCCCGCAACACCTTGGCCTCCACTTACACCTTCACTAAGCCTACATCCCCGCAACACCTTGGCCTCCACTTACACCTTCACTAAGCCTACACCCCCGCCCCGACAACACCTTGGCCTTCACTTACACCTTCACTAAGCCTACACCCCCACCCCGACAAGGCTTCAGCAACAATGATCCTAACATGAACTCCTTGTACCAAAACAAGAGCTTGTAATGAGAATAATGTTATAGGCATGACAGCTATGTGCCTCTCTCTCTCCCTCCATCCATCCATCTCTCTCCCTCCCCTGCCTCCTCCTCCGTTCCTCCACGCGTGGCTGCGGGCACGGCACCTCCTCCACGCGTGGCTGCGGGCACGGCACCTCCTCCACGCGTGGCTGCGGGCACGGCACCTCCTCCACGCGTGGCTGCGGGCACGGCACCTCCTCCACGCGTGGCTGCGGGCACGGCACCTCCTCCACGCGTGGCTGCGGGCACGGCACCTCCTCCACGCGTGGCTGCGGGCACGGCACCTCCTCTGTTCCTCCGGCCCAGACGGCATCCCTAGCCGCGTCCTCAGAGCATGCGCAGACCAGCTGGCTGGAATGTTTACGGACATATTCAATCTCTCCCTATCCCAGTCTGCTGTCCCCACTTGCATCAAGATGTCCACCATTGTTCCTGTACCCAGGAAAGTGAAGGTAACTGAACTAAATGACTATCGACCTGTAGCACTCACTTCTGTCATCATGAAGTGCTTTGGGAGGCTAGTTAAGGATCATATCACCTCTACCTTACCTGACACCCTAGACCCACTTCAATTTGCTTAACACCCCAGTAGATCCATATCTGGACATGAGGAATACCCATGTAAGAATGCTGTTCATTGACTATAGCTCAGCCTTCAACACCCTCCAAGCTCATCATTAAGCTCGGGGCCCTGGGGTCTGAACCCCACTCTGTGCAACTGGGTCCTGGACTTCCTGATGGGCCGCCCCCAGGTAGTGAAGGCGCAACAGCGCCTCTTCAACCTCAGGAGGCTGAAGAAATTTGTCTTGGCCCCTAAGACCCTCACAAACTTTTACAGATACACAATTGAGAGCATCCTGTCGGTCTGTAACACCGCCTGGTACGGCAACTGCACCACCCGCAACCGCAGGGCTCTCCAGAGGGTGGTTCGGTCTGCCCAACGCATCACCGGGGGCACACTGCCCGACCTCCAGGACACCTACAGCACCTGATGTCACAGGAAAGCCAAAAAGATCATCAAGGACATCAACCCCCCGAGCCACTGCCTGTTCACCCCTCTATCATCCAGAAGGTGAGGTCAGTGCAGGTGCATCAAAGCTGGGACCGAGAGACTGAAAAACGGCTCAAGGCCATCAGACTTAAATAGCCATCACTAGCCGGATACCACCCGGTTACTCACCTTGCACCTTAGGGGAAGCTGCCCTATATACATAGACATGGAATCACTGGCCACTTTAATAATGTTTAACAATATATAGCCAATATACCGTAGTATATTGTTCATATACCACACCCCCTCGGGCCTTATTGCTTAATTCTAGTCTATGCCACACCAACATTGCTCATCCTAATATTTATATATTTCTTAAATCCATATTTTACTTTTAGTTGTGTGTGTATTGTTAGATACTACTGCACTGTTGGAGCTAGGAACACAAGCATTTCGCTACACCCGACATCTGCTAAATATGTGTATGTGACCAATAACATTTGATTTGATGCATGGCTGCAGTGACGGCACCTCCCTGCTCATTTTTCTGCTGTCTCCTTGTGAGGTGGTGGTAGAAGGATGGGTGTGTTTGGTGAGGCGCTGACAGACGTTGAAGGCCCAGTCACTACAGGTCCATGACAAATTGTCTGTCTCATCTCCACTCTGACTAATTACCCTGACTCAGGAACACAGAGGGAACCTACCTACCTACACTACAGCCAGCAGCAGCAGTCACACGGATCTCTTTAGAGCCTCTGTTCATCAACTAGAGTACCCAACAACATCAAGTTTCTCTATGATTCACCCACTCAGAACGGTCACACTGCCCACACTACTTAGCTCTGTTTAGCAGTGTATAGGAGCAGAGAAAGAGAGCAAGACAGAGCGAGACACCGAGAGAGAGCGAGACACCGAGACAGAAACACACCGAGAGAGAGAGAGAGAGAGAGACACACACACCGAGAGACACACACACACACCGAGACAGAAACACACCGAGAGAGAGAGAGAGAGAGACACACACACACACCGAGAGAGAGAGCGAGAGAGAGAGACACACACACCGAGAGAGAGAGAGAGAGAGAGAGAGACACACACACACGAGAGAGAGAGAGAGAGAGAGAGAGAGAGAGAGAGAGGGAGACACACACCGAGAGCAAGAGACACACACACACACACACCGAGAGAGAGAGACACACACACACACACACCGAGAGAGAGAGACACACACACACACACCGAGAGAGAGAGAGAGAGAGAGAGAGAGACACACACACACACACCGAGAGAGAGAGAGAGAGACACACACACCGAGAGAGAGAGAGAGAGACACACACACACACACACACACAGAGAGAGAGAGAGAGAGAGAGACACACACACACCGAGAGAGAGAGAGAGAGAGACACACACACACCGAGAGAGAGAGAGACACACACACACACACAGAGAGAGAGAGAGAGAGAGACACACACACACACACACCGAGAGAGAGAGAGAGACACACACACACACAGAGAGAGAGAGCGAGAGAGAGAGAGAGAGAGAGGGAGACACACACCGAGAGCAAGAGACACACACACACACACACCGAGAGAGAGAGACACACACACACACACACCGAGAGAGAGAGACACACACACACACACCGAGAGAGAGAGAGAGAGAGAGAGAGACACACACACACACACCGAGAGAGAGAGAGAGAGACACACACACACAGAGAGAGAGAGAGAGAGACACACACACACACACACACACCGAGAGAGAGAGAGAGAGAGAGACACACACACACCGAGAGAGAGAGAGAGAGAGAGAGAGACACACACACACGAGAGAGAGAGAGAGAGACACACACACACACACCGAGAGAGAGAGAGAGAGAGACACACACACACACACACCGAGAGAGAGAGAGAGAGAGAGACACACACACACACAGAGAGAGAGACACACACACACACAGAGAGAGAGAGAGAGAGAGAGACACACACACACACAGAGAGAGAGAGAGAGAGAGACACACACACACACACCGAGAGAGAGAGAGAGAGACACACACACACACACAGAGAGAGAGAGAGAGAGAGACACACACACACACCGAGAGAGAGAGAGAGAGAGACACACACACACACACACCGAGAGAGAGAGACACACACACACCGAGAGAGAGAGAGACACACACACACCGAGAGAGAGAGAGACACACACACACCGAGAGAGAGAGAGACACACACACACCGAGAGAGAGAGACACACACACACACACACACACACACACCGAGAGAGAGAGAGAGACACACACACACACACACACACCCGAGAGAGAGAGAGAGAGAGACACACACACACACACACACCGAGAGAGAGACACACACACACACACCGAGAGAGAGAGAGAGACACACACACACACACCGAGAGAGAGAGAGACACACACACACACACCGAGAGAGAGAGAGACACACACACACACACACCGAGAGAGAGAGAGAGAGACACACACACCGAGAGAGAGAGAGAGACACACACACCGAGAGAGAGAGAGAGAGAGACACACACACACCGAGAGAGAGAGAGAGAGAGACACACACACACCGAGAGAGAGAGAGAGAGACACACACACCGAGAGAGAGAGAGAGAGACACACACACCGAGAGAGAGAGAGAGAGACACACACACCGAGAGAGAGAGAGAGAGACACACACACCGAGAGAGAGACACACACACACACCGAGAGAGAGAGAGCGAGAGACCAAGAAAGAGAGAATGTGGGTTTGCTTCAGTGTCAATTTAGCAAATGTCTGGACTGGAGTGTATATAAAGAGATAGCATGTCGGGGTGATAAGGAATGCATGACTGGAAAGGGAAGGACAAGTGGAACATTGCCAATGTCTGGACAGTTATGTGAGAGGTTGGAGGTAACTAAAATAGCTAAATCATCCAGAGCCGGTTAAGTTCAAGTTTCTGTGTTAAACTACTTCTGAATGAGAACATGTTTTGTTCTCGATACTGTCTGCTGAATTCATTGGAAAGAAACCGGAGGACAGTTGTCGGAATACCTCCCGTATCCGCCCACTGGCCGGAACCACACACAGACACAACGAAAAAGGAAGGAAAATTCGTATAACAGACAACACTGACCAAAACAACATGTACCTTCACACCCACACAACATCCTTGTTTGAAATCCAAGATTCAGTTAGACAGAAAGCACAGGAAAAACCTGAGAGAACAATCCTGCCATTTTATCACAGACAACAGTTTGGAGCATCTCAATAGTTTGAAGATGCACCTTCGTCTTCTCTCCTTTACACAAATAAAGGACATGATGCCACTGTAGTGTATTGAAATTAGTTCAGTGTATGGTGGGATGCATTTCCTCACTCTATTACCCACTGAACTGAACCCACTGCTGTGTGTGTGTGTGTGTGTGTGTTCTTGCTATCTGTACATACACATTCCTCTATAATGACCTTGATGTACACCAGCTGATTTAATGCACGTTAAGATGAGCCGTAAGCATGACACACATGTGAATGTGCACACGTGTAATGGAACCCCTTCACGCTGCGCTAGAATAACACTAGCATCCATCATCCTCATTAAGGCGCACAAACACACACCTCATTTATTAGCCTTCTCAGGGTATAATAAACACACTAATAAGGAAAGTGCTCGCTCGCCCCCTCCACCTCCAAGGAGAGACTCATTTCTCTGCTTGATTCGCGACACCTGGGACTGCAATCAACCCTGCTTCCACCACCCTTCCATCAGACACGGCTGCCACGGCAACAGAGCAGCCACTGTGTTCCCGACGACGGCTCTACCGTCCGAGGAGTGTGTCCCTGTCCTGGTGACAGGCCTGTTTCTCACTTAGCCCCAACCACACTGGGAGAATAGATCACAGCAAGGCACCGCTTCAGAATTCATTAGGGTGGGCACCTTGGAGAACGCATTACGTCTCGAAAGGCTCGGCCGGTCACAGACACTTCCACTGATTGTGTGTGTTTTTGTTTGAAAGGGGGCGACTCGTCGATGGAACTCACCAAGCCAAAGTAGTAGTGATGTTTTATGCAAACACTTATGCATCGTGTACCTGGATGCTCCCGCACATATCAATGGTGTTTGATATGGCTTTCTGGCTCAGTAAGGGTGATTGGATGAGGAAGGGAAGAAGAAAAGGATGGCGAGATGGATGAACGAAGGGAGACAGGAAAGGAGAGAGGGAAGAGGGATGGAGAGGAGAGAGGGATGAGGAGAGATGGATGAGGAGAGGGATGAACGAAGGGAGACAGGAAAGGAGAGGGGGAAGAGGGGAGAGGGATGGAGAGGAGAGAGGGATGAGGAGAGATGGATGAACGAAGGGAGACAGGAAAGGAGAGAGGGAAGAGGGGAGAGGGATGGAGAGGAGAGAGGGATGAACGAAGGGAGACAGGAAAGGAGAGAGGGAAGAGGGATGGAGAGGAGAGAGGGATGAAAGTAGTACCTTCAGTGGGGTTGACGGCCTCCGGTAAGCTGTCCCAGGGGAGGGTCCAGGAGGGGCAAGGATGAGGTGAGAAGACGGCCTGAATACCACTCTCCTGCGGGAACACCCACACACGGACACACACACCATCAAGGTTACCATAGAAACTTCTCTCTCAGAGCCTACAGGGTCTTTCCGGTCTCAACCAGCAGTAATGAAGTGGTTTACAGAGTAGGGAGCGCTCCTCCACCCTGATCGCCGTTAACCCTGTTCCAATCTGAAGAACCACCTGAGGACAAAGACCGCTTTTTCTTTCCAATCCTTTTTTTCTCTCTCGTTCTCTCCTTGTAGAGAAACACGCTGTCTGTTAAGTTGGCCTTGTTACCCGGCTCATAGGGGGATGGAGGTGTTCTCCAGAACTGAAGAGATAGATATTACAGGTAAAGAGCTACGGATGGGGACAAACACTGCATCTTTGAACACTGGCCTTTGGATACTGGATGAAAGCGTTATGAAAGCTTAGTTCACAAAGAACATTCCTCATCAAAAGTTAGCAAATTATTAGAAGTAGTACTACACAGAATTGCCTTTTATCTTTCATTGGTACAAACCAATGCCCTCTTTCTTCAGGCATAAAAAAGGGCAGTTGTTTTCTAAACGGCATACTAAATCACCAAGGACATTCTTCATCGAAATCAAAAGCTTTGAGCTAACCTTCCTTGGCAGATTTTTTATTTTTATTTTTTTCCATTAAAATAATGGACTTCATGGAAATAAGTAAGTATGAAAATAAGGGCATTTGCTGTATGCCTGAGGCAGTAATTCAGAGGGAAAAATCACAAACTATAAAAATGACCTTGAAAAGGCTGCCTGTTTTATGTCATTGTTGGGTAACAAAAATAAAAATGGCCTCTTGAACCAGTTCCAAGCTGGTGCACTACAGCGTAGGAGACAGTAGGTACATACTGCAGAGATACATTTGGAAACTGTCACTCTTATTTCTCAGTGCACCTGGCAAGAAGCCTTTGGAAGCCTGGCACACACACACAGAGAGCTGGGGGAAAGAGGCTCTATGACTGACAGACATCACTGGGCATGTCAATCTTCTCCATCACTACAGTGTGTGTGTGTGTGTGTGTGTGTGTGTGTGTGTGTGTGTGTGTGTGTGTGTGTGTGTGTGTGTGTGTGTGTGAGTGAGTGAAATGGGAAGACAAGGTGAAGCAGCTCTGTATACAATTATATTCTCAGCTTCACAGTAGGAGGTGATTCAGATTGTTTGTGTGGTGGACAGATGAGATGTAGTGCTGGAATTTGGTAAGCAGCAGTGAGGGATAGCACTTCACACTGTTGGAGCCTAGCCCTCTCTCTTTCTGTCTTTCTCTCTCTCTCTGTGTGCCCTGGGCTTGCCTCTACACACACAGGCCCCTTGGCTCCACCAAGGCCCCAGACCGTACAACAGCTGCACTCCAGTCCTGCCGGTGACGACCACACAAACACATGCACACACACACACACACAAAGTCAACCACCCCCGAAATCCGTCTGGGCAGGCGAGGGACGGCAGTATATGTGTGTGGGCAGTATGTGTGTGTGTATGTTCCTATGTCAGTGCATGTTCTAACTGTGTGCACCTGTGTCTACTCCGTAAACGACCAGTGTTGAATATCACATTCTAAGAGGGAAACTTGTTATCAACATTTACGATTGGCTGATGCACTTCCTGCCGTAGTTGGATATCATATCTGTGTGGCCAGCAAGAAATCTCAGATTTATACTTGGGACCAGCCGTGCCAGAGAACAGTGAGGGTGTTCAGGGTTAGGAAGGTTTGAGCCAGCTGAGGAAGCAGTTTCCTGCCTTGACAGCTGTGTCGGTTTATGTCCCACTGAAACCGCTACTCCATAACGTGTTCCAGGCAGCCATTTGGAGTCCAGCGCTAACCGTGCTAACAGTGCTAGTAATTACACCCTGAGAGGCTGTAGGCTATATTGAGTGTGGAGTAATTATGCTAGCGGGTGTGTACTCTGAGCAGTGGTGGTGTTTTTTTGCAATTACTACAAGCAGGATAGTCTGGCTGTAAAATTGTATTCTTTTTGTATTGGATTCAGTGTTTTTATTCAAATCAAAGTCTGAGGGGAAAGTGAAAGATGTGCACTATAGTGTAAAGTGGTGGCAAATATAAAAGTGGCCTATGGGACGAAAATGTCGACTTCAATTTGATTACCTGTCAAACAATTACACAGCAAATTCGGTTTACACTTGGTCTAATGACATGTCTGTAAACAATTAGAATGCGACAAGTGTAGCTGGTCAAAACGACATTTAATGTATACTCATGTGGAATGTCTGTAGACCATCGCTGCGACTCTCGTTTCCCTTGTTGCACAGACATGAAAAAAAGTGAATGTCTCTGAGACTGTCGCAACGTCCGTTGTCGTGGTTACTGGGCTGCTACAGCAACAAATCTAAATGTGACAAGACGATGCCGGATTTCTAAAATTCACAGACAGAATGACCTACTTTTATTTCGTCACACTCACAACCGTAAGCAATTTGACCTTGCAGGTAATGATGATGTTGTGTTGGGTTTATTTTCCTCAATTAATAAAAAGTAGCCTGCGTAAGTTCCGACGTCGTCAGCTATAAAGTTAACGTTACTCTGTTCATTATTGTAACTGGCTAGCCAGCTAGCTATTTAGCCAACAAGCTCGCAACGAACCAAATCATTGTTTTTAGAAAGTACCTTTGAGTTGCTTGGCTGACGTTTTGTGCTTATAATTTTTCATAACGACAACGTCAAGTTTGATGTTGGACGAAAATATAATGTTCATTATGTCACAGCGACAACAGTCCACAAACATATCGATAGACCAACTGCAAACCAGCCTTTAAAGTAACAGAACGCAACAGCAAGGCCGCAATAATCTGCGAGAAAGCCTTCAATTATAGGAAGCGGGACAATTTTACAACCAATTGGAGTGCATAAATCCTTTATCGTTGCAGCTCAGGGACACAGTCAGTAGGAAGAGGGAGTCCTATATTGGGGCAGTTCTGTGTGTTTGCACGCGCGATGTGCCTAGAGGCATTCAAGAGAGAAAGGCGCTGCTGCTAGAGAGTATGGGAGTTTTTACCACTGACAGCTTTCCTGAAACCTTCAATGTGCCTCATCCTCATCTAATCCTCCCAAAAAGAGATGGTGGGAAGGCATGAGGAGAGAGTTGATAGAGGGAAAGAGACCGAGAGGGAGTGGGAGAGAGATTAAAATATATTCAATTACTTTGAGTTTAGTCATCGTGGGCCTGGGGCCTCCAACGAAGTGCACCTCCTTCGTCGTTGTCGTCTCCAGGCTTTCCTGTTTCGCTTGGCTGGGCTGTTGTGCTTTGGCTATGGTTGGGGTGCCGGTAGTGAGGGCCTTGGGGGTGGAGAGGGCCATCCCACAGGCCTGGGCCGCCCTGGGGACCCCAGGGACTTCCTGGACCTGGAGGTACCAGCGCAGCAAGAGAGGCAGCTGGGACAGCATGCTGGCGTTGTGGCTCTGGAGGGATCTCTGTGGAGGAGGTTGAGGGGAAAGTGAAGATGGGGGGCCTGAGTCAGCTAAGTGATTCATCAGAAGTGTCATCTTCACTGAACCAAGAGCCCAGGTTCCACCAGGCTGATCCCCTCTGGAGATGGAGGAGAGAGACAGGCACTAAGAAAGGCAAGGGTTGGGAGAGAGAGAGATGGACAGCTGTAGAGGGGTGTGTGTGTGTGTGTGCGTGCGTGCGTGTGCGTATGTTAGTTATTCTATCCTCATGGGGACCTAAAATCCCCACAAGGATAGTAAAACAAGAAAATGTCTCCCTCTTGGGGACATTTCCCACGAGGACAAAGGCTATTTTAAGTTTAGGGGTTAGGTTTAGGGTTACAATTAAGGTTAGGGTTAGAATTAGGGTAAGGGGCTAGTGGTTAGTGTTATGGTAAGGTTTAGGGGTTGGGGAAAATAGAATTTTGAATGGAAATTAATTGAAGGTTCCCACAAGGATAGAAGAACATAATGTGTGTGTTTCCAAGAGAGAGAGCGAGAATAGAGAGTGAAAGAGAAACAGATAGAGCATAGAAAGAGGGGACAGTAGATAAAGCCAAGGGTCTTTTCTCTGGCTCTCTGTCCTGTGGATCTGTGGACAGACAGCAGTGGCTGTGTGGGAGAAGAGGAGACATGCTAGGCTGAGTGTGAAACTGGAAACCACTGGAGCACAGCTGACCTCTAAGAGTCTCATTGTGAGAACTTCACTTAATTCCAATCCCAGGCTATACAGCTGTGAGAACAGGAGGAGAGATGGAAGAGGAGAGAGGTGTGCAGAGGAGACCCTGTTGACCGCTTGGCTCCAAGGCATAATAGATCGATAACTAACACCCTGTGGTGGCATCTCATAAAAACCCAAACACTAAACAAAATATGGGAAATCTATAACTAAAATGTTTCCAGGAAGATTCAGCTAGGGGCAAATTAAAATAACTTTACAAACTAACTTGATGATGAACCACAGTAAGTGATCGGCAGCAAATCTCATCCTTTCAACACCACTCTCGCAGCCTGATTTCTCATATCCGAAATTAGGCTCCGTCTCCATGACAATGACATCATTTTAAAATCAGCACGTCGAACCAAGCATGATCCCAAAGCCGGTTCATTGAAATGCATATCAACCAACTACATTTAAAATAGACCTATTTGTCATTGTGGTGCTATCATCCACAGCCAGGTGGACCACCTTTGAGAATAGAATCTGTGCCCGCCCACACACACAGACACACACACACACACACACACACACACAGTCTTAAGAAGGCACTGTTCTGCCTGGTTTCCACTGTATAAAGCCTCTGTGGGTGTACAGGTACCACCTGATGAGACATTCTATGTAGAAGGGTGTCATGCATCATTTCAGAGGCCTTCATAATACGGTCGACATGGCAACAGGTTTAAGTACTCAAATGAGGTAGCAGGTGATGACAGGGGACAATAGGGTAATATGCTACTGTTAAAATAAAATGTGCCATACAGTCAGAGCTACCACTTGTCTAAAACTAGCATGGAGACTAAACAGGCCTGGGAAATGCAAGTTGCATAAAGATTGAAGAAACACGATTGCAAGAGAAGTGCTGGTAGTTTACATATTTAGTGACCAGCAGAAGGGAGGCTCGGTCCGTGGAATATAAATCAAGTGCATAAAGCAAGAACTCTGTAGCCTGAGTCCCAGATCTGTTTGTGCCGTTTTGCCAGTGACAGCAATGGAGTTGGAAAGACAGCACAAACAGATCTAGGACTCAGGCTAAGAGTTCTAGACTAACTTCCCTTCAAACATATAACTAACAGAACCTTCAAGGGCCTTCCTTACCAGGTATTGATGGATACAAGGCAGCAACACCACATCAGTCAGAGTGAAGTACAGCCCCTCGGCAAACACATGCTCCAGCTGCGGCAGCTCTGTGGTCTTCACTTTCCTGATGTCAGAGCTCTCCCTAGTGGTCGTGGACGGAACTGCACCACTATCCACATACAGCTTGGCCAGGGCTGCTCGGAGTTCTAGCCCGTCGGCGGACTGCGAATCCTGGGGCTGGGTGATGTCTGTCCCTTGGTCCTCCTGGAGGTCCTGAGAGATTTTCTTCTGGTTCTTCTTCTGCTGCTGGAGCTTCTGCCGGCGGATCTTGTCATCGTTGTGCACCTTGACGGGCTCGCCTAGTGTCTTTTCGAGGTTGAGGAGGGCAGAGGGGAGGTGCAGGGATGGGTTAGTGGGCTGCCGGAGGTGGGCCTCCACGGCCGAGGGGATACTGAGCTCACACAGCCTGGTCCACTGGCTCACCTATAAGGGAGAGGAGGAACATGCATTCATTTTGACTAATATTTGTGGCATTGGTGTAATGTAGAGTTGTATTTTTATACAGCAGTACTGTGTGTCCAAGACAACTAGTAGACAAGTTTATCCCATCTTAATCACTAGCTCATAAAAAAAAATCCCTTTGGGAGAATATAAGATTCAATTGGTTTTCCAATGGGAAAGCTCCTACAGATGTGACAATTTAATTATGCCTAAAAACAAAAACACTAATGTCATGTATACACAAACAGAATCATTCATAGTTTTGCCAATAGCACTGCATGCATATCATAATAATTGAGTGTTGCCCCTTACCTCAGCGCAGGCCTTCAGACAGGTCTTCTTGAACCCTAGCAGTGATGCTGCATCCTTCCTTCTGGGGTCTGCCTCACAGGTCCGGTCTATAATATGCCTGAGCACCACAGCCAGCCCGGCCCTGCAGTATCTCCCAGTCTCATCCAGTACGGCGGGGAGACGGCAGCCCCTCACCAACACAGGCAAGTCCTTGACATGGACCATCGAGACAGCTAAAGACTTTGGTACCTGTCGAAGAAATATTGTTGTTACACATATTGATGTTGACATGTATTCATTCACCATCACTATATTGTGTACTATAGTTGACGGAAACATGGTCAGTAAAGTTTTTCCCAACTTCTTTGCCTGTCATTACTGTCTACAACGCAAAGCAAATCGACAATGACAAACCTGTGACTTCCAGGATTGTGAGCTTTGTGTGTCAGGCTTGGCAGAGACGAGGAAGACTTTGAATGACGTGCACTCGCAGTAAGACAGGAGGAAGAGCGAGATGGAGGTGTGTAGGGGAACAGAGGGCTGCTCGTTTTGGGAGGATAGTTCCAGGTAGAGACACTCTGGTTGCTGCTCCTCATGTGGGTCTGTCTGCGTCATTGTGACAGGAGGTACTGAATAGGTTGAATATTGGTGTCAATCAAACCTGTAAACACGACAAATGGTATTGTGGCAACAAACTCTGACCAAAGTTTGCTGACTAAAGTCAACTCCATACATCTCAAGATGCATGTCTATATCGTGAAGTAGAGTTTAGTCTGCTAGACTAAAGTTGCTAGCTAAGACTTGCATATGCTTGCATATCCAACGTTAACTTAATTTACCTACTGTTAGCTAACGTTAGGTAGTAGCTGTCTAGCTAGGTATACATTGAGCTAACGTTAGTGCTCTACATAGACAGTTAGCCCACGCTTCGTTTCTGTTTAGGTTCTGACTATCAAGCAAACTATGATACACTGAAATTAGCTACTTACAGTTCATGTGAAGCTCACTGTGCACGTTGTTATAGTAAGCTCGTCACTTCCTCAAGTAAGTTTCCACGTGTAACAGTCAATACAGACCGTCCTGATCAATGATACATACATTCAAATACTTACCACAATTAAATGTAAACATTGTATTACAAAATGATTTATACACTACATAGTTATAGTGGCGTATTTTTAATACAGTCTAGATAATCAAAATATGCTACGGGTAATGTCGAGGTCCGTGCAACAAATTAGCTTGCTTGTTTCTTCGGATGTATTTAGTGGATGGACAAGAATGCCGCTAGGAAATAAAGGCGTTTCAGCTACACTAGCTCAAATGCCACTTGTTAAGTTACTGTAAATATTTACGTGTCATAATAACCACATTAGTGTGAGAAATACACGTTAAAGATATTTGAGAGTAAGGTAAGGTAATCAAACATGACGAATCTCAACTAACCTTTGCTAACTTACTAGCTAGCTAGCTACTTGAGCTAGCTAGCTGGTTTCCCAACCAAGGCTAACGTTAACTTAGCTACTTGGTATAGCTAGATAGCCAACTGGACACCTTGCGAGACAGCTTCAGAAGCTGACAGTCACGTACAAGTCAGAATTTCTTACCTAACATTATGTACATGCAAGTTAGTGTAGAAGCAGTTGACCTTTGTGTCAATAGTAACTAGTTGGTTATGTTTTCTGTCTAGCTTTGCCATCCAACAATATCACTAAAGTTACTCACTAGCTGTCAGATTACCAATTAGCCAGTACTATATTTATCAACTGGATGAGGCTAAAAACAGGTAGGGCCTATAGTCAAAGCCTATGCCATATTCTACATATCCTTTATATCTACAGCTCAGTGTGATCATGGCTGCATCTGTGAGTCTGGAGTTGGACCCTGTCTTCCTAAAGGGACTGGGATACCTGCACTCAAAGAGCAAAGACTCTGTGGATAAACTCAGAGCTCTGCTGGACGAGTCTCTATCTGGCAGAGGGAGTGATTCCTCTTATCGCTCATCACTGAAGGTATGGACTACTGTGGCTTAGTTGGTAGAGCATGGTGCTTGCAGTGACAGGATTGTAGGATCGATTCCCAGGACTACCCATACGTACAAAAATGTATGCAGGATTGTAGGATCGATTCCCAGGACTACCCATACGTACAAAAATGTATGCTCACATGACTAAGTGGCTTATGATAAAAGAGCATATATTGTTATTATACTATATGGCATTCATTCACCTCTCTTCAGAACATGATGTTGTCATCATTTTACAGGCTTGTGTGATTATATTTTAATGATGTCATCATATGGGGTTTTGACAGTAGTCCAAAGGGAATCCATAGACATACATGATTGAGGTGTAAAATATGAAACCTTACCTAGGCACCTGTGTCTTGCTTTACCCGTGTCACTCGTTATCATTTCATACATCCCTTCGCTGCCGCTTCTCTCTAGTTCTTTCAGTCACTCCCAACATTTGTATCCTGGAGAAGTAGCTCTAAAGCCTCGTGTTAAAAAATAAAATAAAATATTTGTCACATGCGCCGAATACAACAAGTGTAGACCTTGTGTCTATCAACAGGAGGTGGAGGTGACGAAGGTGTCGGTGTCCAAGATGAGCATAAATAAACAGGACTCTAAGTCCTCCTCCAGCTCCTCCTCTTCATCTAGCAGCAGCAGCAGCAAGTCCAGCAGCTCAGAGAAGAGCAAGAAGGAGGTGGAGAAGAGGCCTTCAGAAAAGGTACAAAATGGAATGGATGCTGTGCCTGAGTAGGGGATAGGGATTTATTCATGATCTGGGCTAGTTTGTTCCAGAACCAAACCAGTACTGCAAATCATGGAAAACATGATTCGTCGTACATAATGTTATTACATAGAATTTTAAGACGTTCATCCATATTCCAGTAATTCCATTCCTTTTGTTGAGACAATCTAGAACCAAACATGCATACACAATTATCCACTGTACATACATAATGTTATACATTGGATACATAATTGGAGTAATTTGTTCAGTGTGACATATCTTCAGTTTGTTGAGATGACACAGAACGTAAACTGTCACGTAAAGGTCATACGTCAACATTTTAGTATGAAATCCGCATTTGTTGAGGTCGAAGTAGAACATACCACCTACATATCAACTTTATAAACCTTCCTAACACCTTCATAACACCGTTATTAACCCTTCCCGTTGTCTTCCAGGTGAGGGTAGAGCCAGGTGAAGGACCTGAACCGTCTAAGAAGCTTCGCCTGGAGCCCAAGCAGCAGGAGAACCGCTCGTCCCCCGTCACAGTCCAGCCCTTCAAAGACATACCTCTGCCTGACTTCTCCAACTTCGACGCAGAGACCAATGCTGACGACTTCGCCATGGAAATGGGCCTGGCCTGTGTGGTTTGCAGGTACGTACCCGGAGGTTTTTGAATGTCACCTGGGTCATTTTTCTGAAAACGAAAAAGTCAATATAATCTTTTCCTGTTTGTCCATTTTTTCCATTTGGTGCCTAATGAACACTACGTCTAACTCTTTCAGTGATGAATGACTGTATGTACTGTGTGTAATGTATTTTCATTGATAAATAAAATCAATCAATTAATGAATTAGTTTCATTTTGATGACCTCAGGCAGATGACGGTGACATCGGGCAACCAGCTAGTGGAGTGCCAGGAGTGCCACAACCTCTACCACCAGGACTGCCACAAGCCCCAGGTGACGGACAAGGACGTCAACGACCCGCGCCTGGTGTGGTACTGCGCCCGCTGCACCCGACAGATGAAACGCATGGTAAGAGATGGATAGACGACCAAGTCATCCTGGCTGAGTCTGAAATGGCACCCTGCTTCTTACACAGTGCACTACTTTTGACCAGATCCCTATGTGCGCTGGTCAGAAGTAGTGCACTATATAGGGAATAGATTGCCATTTTGGACGCAAACCATGTGACCAATACTTATAACAAGGGGTGTATTCAGTGAGTTGAGACCTTCTGAAGGTTGCAGATAGAAATTTAATGAACAGAGCTGAAACGATTCCTTACTCTACCTGACAGACAATCATCTATTTTCTACACAATACATTTCTATCTGAATGTTCTGTAATGTTGCACACTCCCAAAAACACTCCAGTTGAATGGGTTCTTATGCTGTTGTTGTTTTTCCTGCCAGGCCCAGAAGACCCAGAAGCCTTCACAGAAGCCGACACCAGCCGTTGTGTCAGCAGCCCCCGTGGTGAAGGACCCTCTGGTGAAGAAACCGGAACTCAAGGTCAAACCCGACACATCCAGCACCTTTCAGGCCTTCAAACGAACTGAGGTGAAGGTAAGCATTACAACACCAGAGCTGCATATTTGAAATACAAGTCATATTTAGGTAAAAATGACATATTTCAATAACATATACCTTGTCTAATGCAACCTGATCATGTAATACCCAGACATTATACAACATTACATGGCATACAGTGCAATAGCCTTTTCAAAGATGGCGGACATTCAGGTTGAATGTAAAGACAAAATGTATATATGTTGTCATACAAACTGACCATGTGTGTAATACCTGGACATTATACTAGGGGAAAGGATCAGAGTCGTTTTGATGTGCTTAGGAGTATTGCATCTCTAACGCTTGTTTCTTTCCCTCCTAGGCTTCTGCAGCAGTATCTGCCAACCCCTCCAGTAGCAGCGGCTCCTTGCAGTCGGGCAGCGGCCTCACAGGGTGGGCCGCCTTCGGGGCCAAGACCTCCGCTGGCCCTGGCGCCAGCACCAAACCTGGCTCCTCAGGGCCAAGTGGAAGTAGCAAGACCTCCTCCACCTCTACCCCCCCTGGCCAGAAACCTGCCGGACTCTCTGGGCTGGCCAGCTCTAAGACGGGCGGAGGACTGGGCGGCAGTGGCTCCAAGATGGCGATCGGAGGAGGAAATGGAAATAACGGTGATGGTGGAAACGGCTCCAGCTCTGTGCCTCTGAAGCCTCCTCCACCTCTGACCCTGGGGAAGCAGACCCTAAACCGGTCCTCCAGTGGGGAGAACCAGGGGAGGGGGACAAGTCCTGGGTCCTCCCCCAGTGGGTCTCAGCCCAGCCTGGGAGGGAACGGCGGAGGGTCTGGGGGCAATGGAGCAGGGAATGGGACCGGTAACGGGTCGAAGGCGGCGGCTGAAGCGCCAGGGGGGGGCAAGGCGCCCACATCCCAGGAGTCTCAGCTCAACGCCATGAAACGCCTGCAGATGGTGAAGAAAAAAGCTGCTCAGAAGAAGCTGAAGAAATGAATGGAATGGGAGAAGTAGTGAGGGAAGGAAGAGAAAGAAAGAGATTAGTGTGTAAGTAAGATGTTAGAGGTGGAAGTTATGAATGGGAGGAGTGCCAGAGCATTGAATTAACTGTAACATGGATGTAACCTAATCCAATTGAATACTTGAATTTCATTGATGTATGAAATGCTGCTGGAGATACTGTTAGTGGCTATAATGTGCCTCTTCGTTCTGTTGAAACTCAGCCACGTCACAGAAAATTGAATTAACAAGTTTGTTTTGGGTTTTTGGGGGGGCAAAATGTAATAAAATGTATTATTTTTATGACATAGTAGAATTGTCTTTTTTTTGTGAGGATAAATCTCAAAAGTCTGAAAAGGACATGAGATCATCAGCAAGCAGTCATCAAATGAACAAGCCGTTAATTGAACAGGATCCCGCACCACTGATAAAGACTCTTTATTCATCACTGATGAGTGATCTAAAATATACATATTACATGGAGGAACTGTATAACTCTAAAATGCATTATCTCTTTCAAAATACATTTGCTTGACATATATTAGAATAAATCATTTTCATTGGGACAACACACATTCACAATATAAATTCATCAACACTGCAGGTGGCAATACTAAGTGCTCAGCACAATGATAGCTTCATTCTTAGTGCAAAATGCATATATGCAATGATCTTAACAGTCATGATCTTTTGATAATGACATTTTCTGGTCATTCTTTTTTTTTATATAGACAGACAGATTACAGTAAAACCCTATCCCAAATCAACCCTACGCCTGTGGAGATTTGAGAGGATATGGTAATAAATCTACCTTGTCCTGAAATGCTAGCTGGAACTATCAAATGTTCTCAAATCTCCATAGGGCCAGTTTCCTGAACAGAGATTTGGCCTAGTCCTTGGGAGTCTCTATTAAAATTGCATTTTAGTCCAAGACTAGGCTTAATCTGTGTCTGGGAAACCTGCCTGTAGGGGCTAGGAGTCCATTTGGGATTGGGCCTTCTTAATCCCAATCTATTCCTTTATGCGTATGACATTTTGCCGAGGTAGTTGGCTGGGACGTAGCCCTTCTGTCCGTTGGCCTCGGCCAACCACCAGTCCTTGTTGCCTCCCAGGTCGCTGAACTTGAGGATCCTCACATGCTGGTTCTCCTGCATGGTCAGCTCCTGGTCACAGCGTGCCTGGAACCCGTACACCGCATAAAACTGGAGAAACAGACAGAACATTCACATTACAGCAGTTATTGTACCATGCATACAGTACACAGGAGGCTGATGAGGGTGGAACGGCTCATAACGGCTGGAACAGAGCAAATGGAATGGAATCAAACGCCTGGGAACCATGTGTTTGATTTATTTGTTACCATTCCACTAATTCCGCTCCAGTCATTAGAATGAGCCTGTTCTCCTCAATTAAGGTGCCACCAGCCTGTGTGATGTAGTGGAGAAAATGTTAGGTTCATGTTCCTCAGAATCTGACCCCAAACTAATTGGTCAAGTGCCCCAACATACAGTTATTTACTAAAGTAATTTGAAATACAATCTGAGGAAACTTTTAAATCCAAAACGTGTCAAGGTATTGGTTAATTGCGATAGCACAGCGTATTCCATTGGCAAAATTTGCTGTACGGTCTACTGAATTCAGTGTGGTATTTCCTTAATTCACCAGTCGGTGTCACTGTTAGTCCATACAAAAGAAGATACAGACCCCATCACAACTGTATTCCCAAACCCACCATCACCAATATCCATTTACAATCTATATTAACCGCCTCATATTCTGATGGAGGTCAAAAGCGTCCTCCCAGGTCGCAGCAAACCAAGACATAGTAAGAACAGAGCCTGCCCAGCGGCTGCTAAAGGGACTAATGTTGAGTGACAGCGCTGGTGTCGTATAAATGTTATTCACTCCATATAATCTCTATGCGAGATGGAAGTGTGACCCTAAACCTATCAGAGCCAGACTTAACAGGCACAAACACACACCGCCCCAAGGCTTCCAACAGGCCTAATAGTGTGGGTTTTCAAATCATCTGCACTATAAACCAGCACACTTAACTTTTTACTGCTCCATGCAATAACCACCCTCATATTTCATACCACGACTCTGTCATACCACGGCGGTCATAGCACGGCTCTGAGGAGGCCTTTACAGGCATCACTATAAGCTAGTAAAGATACATTGCTTGCTTAGTTAAATCCTTTTTGTAGATTGTTATATTAGCTTGTGATCGATGTATTTCCTGTGCTTTGCTTTCAATGTAATCTTTATTGTTTGTAAATTACAATGTAGCCTGTATATCAAATAGTACATTTTGACGTGTTGTTCAGCGAATGGAGTTCGCCATTCATTCTATTGAGATTGTTATGTCAACTATGTAAAGCCTACTGAAAGGCACACCTAAGCCCTCTGTTTACTCTGAGCCCTGACAACTGAACCAGGATCGGTCCTTCCATTTCGTAATGCACCTGTCACGTAGACACATATTATACAAGTTTATATATTGCCTGGCTGGGCTGATGACACAGTGGATTGCTCAGTCAGATGGAACAGAGTAAATAGGTATTTTAACGTCATAGATTTAGCCGGTGGTAACTTGTGAAATAGACACTGGCTGGAATGCGGATTTAACCAATCAGCATTCAGTATTAGAACCACCCGTTGTATAAAGATATATTATGCTACATAGTGCACCACTTTTGACCAGAGCCTGTATAAAGAGTAGGGTCCATAAGGGTTCAGAACGACCCTTCTTTAACCTAGTGTTACCCCACCTGCTGGTTGTCTGGATCTGTGTCCACATCCTGGCGGATGTCTGGCTCTGTGTCGCCCTGTAGGCTGGACGGGGTGGAGCATCTGTCAAGCGAGGTACTGGAGGTGTTGTAGAGGCTGAAGTTAGGTATGCTGCTCCGGCTCCGTATGCTGTTGTTCCTCCCGCTGCCCGACACAAACAGGCTGAGGTTGTCAAAGTCCTCGTCCAGCACCACGATGGGCTGCTGGGGCTCTGTGATCCCCGTACCCTGACCTGGTCGACCCTGATCCCTGTTGGGGTTGTACTGCTTCAGGAAGGATGAGTACACGTAACCCTGGGTGCCTGGGAGAGAAGGAGAACAGGGGGATGTTTGTGTCTGTCAGACATATCTGGGTTCAAATAGTACTTGAAATCTTCCAGGTGCTGTGATGAATGTGGGCTTGAGCCTGCCTGGAGTGCCAGATGGGCAGGGTTTTCACTTTACGAACTATTCCATTGATTCACATAAAGTATTTGAAAGAAAAGACTATAGGCTGCTATTCAAATCAAATGTTATTTGTCACATGCTTCGTAGACAACAGGTGTAGACCAACAGTGAAATGCTAACTTAAGGGTCAACAATGCAGAGTTAAAGATAAGGGAAAAAATAAGTCTGTGAGAGAGCTAGGTGCAGGGAGGCTCAACAAATGCACAGGTGGTTGGGTTGCATGTGAATAGGGTTCTTTGTGAGACTGGGTGTACTGTGGGTAAGTCACAGGGAGATCGGTGTCACTGTCAACGAATGAAGGATGAAAGAAAGAATTGTGTGATTGCGCAGTCCTTAAACTGCCTCTAAAACGAAGGTTTCCTTAAACCGGGCGTATTGTTGCAATGGGAAATAGTAGTTTTGTTTACTGCATCGGTAGCATTAATATCGACCATATAATAAACAGCTTCTAATGAAGACTAGTAGTCCCAGTGGATGAAACAAATCTGTGAAGTAGTTTCAGAATGCAGTCGGTACCGAGAAACACACACACACACACACACACACACACACACACACACACACACACACACACACACACACACACACACACACACACACACACACACACACACACACACACACACACACACACACACACACACACACACACACACACACACACACACACACACAAACCTTTCTACAACTCCTTGCAAAAACTTGGCTGATTTGAGCCTTGTTATTCTGGAGTACAGAGAAGCGCGGCAGGCATCTCCTTTCTCCTCCTCAGCCTGTGTTTCTCAATGCCCCCAGGGAGAGGCTTTGTACTCTAAGTAACTCTGCTTACAGCGAAAGGCGGCTCGCCGCAAACAACTGGCAGGCACTCAGTGCTAGATGACGTGCGGTGCGGAAAATACATGGTAACAAACTCTTTGAGTTGGCCTTGTTGTGAGGCAGCAACTCTCTAGAGAGTGAGAGACAGAACGAGTCGGTGAGGTTAGTTTGTTCCAAGTATCACCGTGACATCACAGTCAGAGGCCTCTGGGAATTTCCCCAGCAGGCTGGCTGACTTGTCAGCTGTGGTAGGTTAGTAATCAGGAAGTGAGATGTGTATCTATCTACAAAACCCGCCACAGGACAGAAGAGCTCGGAGTTTAGTTCCACAGTAGTGAGGGGGGATGTTTGTCTGGAGTTAGGTCATGTAGATCAGACCTGTAGGATGATGTACTACAGTACCCATAATGCAAAAGACACACCTGTACAATGGACATAAACTGAGAGCATTATGTCTACATTACATAGACCTTAACGGTTGAAGTAGTGAATTAAACATCCTCTATTTGGGCGGTCTATCACCGCTAGTTTAGATAAAAGTGCAATTACAATTTTCTCATACAGATCAAACATTAGGGCTGTGACAAAATCTGTAATATATTTGTTCCATGGCATAAATGAAAACACTTAGCACATCAAACTCTTTGGTCCTTTTAAAAACCCGCTGAATGTCAAATGAATAAATGTGACTGGATGTGTTTCCAACATTAGAGCTGATTTCTAAAGAAGTTCAATCCGCTTTGTGTTTTGTTTCCTTGCCACAATAGTAACGAGCATCACCATACCGGTATCGTCCGGCCCTAACAAAAATGGCACACATCCAATAACTAAGCCACTGTAGCAACATGAGACAGGATGATCCAACAGCGTCACATCACATAATCCAACCTATGATAATGAACTTACTGCCAGTGTCAACCAGCCAGCGGCGCCGGCTCCCCAGGGGGTCTGTGTCCTCCAGCAGGCCCACCAGCTCCCCCTCCAGCAGGCTGACATCCTGCTCCTGACACCCGTTACAGTTCCTCTTCAGCTGGTACAGCCTGTCAGCTGGATACTCGTCCAGCACCCTGGTCCTGTTGCCCTCTGTCTGACGCTGGATCTCTGGGACCTGTGGAGGGGGAGAAGGGAGTTAGGGTGATATGAGCCGAGTCATCAGTGTCCCAATGGGGGAGTGGGGGAATGATCGCTAACGAGTCCCCTTGGGTTGGTGGGGGTGGGTGGGGATGGGTCTCAGGAGGGGAAGGTGGTTCGAAACCCATCCAAAGGAGTCTTGCGCTGTTCAGATACAAGCACATGTAAGCGTACGCACGTACGCACACACACGTACACAAAAACACACAGTTTGTCTTGGGGGAGTAATAACTGGAGTAGCGCTGGGGTTGCCAAGCGCTCTATTTAATCCCAACCCAGAGAGCTCGGCAGAGTCTGGTGGCTCCGATAACTTCTCCAACATTGTTCTTTAATTTACTTTTAATTGGTTCAATTAAACAAATAAGGGAGCCAATCCTGGAATAGGTGGTGAGGCTGTGGGGTAATGCTGCTTTTACCTAGAGCCTACTGGCATTACGGCAGATAGCTGGCTCAGTGAGGATGCTCCAAGATGTGTTTGTGCTGTCTTACCAACTCCTAATGTCATTGGCATGACAACAGCTATACAGCACAAACATATCTGGGACCAGGCTAGCCTTTAATTACCTTAGCTTATCACATACTGTAGTAATAATGGGGGATACATTGAGGCAAGTCCTTCCAGCTTTCAACCATGTTTTCTTCCCAAACTTACAGCTAAAATTTTCTTTGTTTTCTCGAAGCTGACTTTGCGTTCTATTAGAGTCTGTGCGTTGTCCTTGACGAGAGTCAGGTTGTTGAGCTCTTCCATGATGCTGCTTTGGACTTCACTGATGTTGGACAAAGGAGCCTGGACAAATCAAACATTTAATCATACTTTATCATACTTCAATGTGTGGTATTTTGCATAAACTCACAACACACTGTGTCCACCACAAATCCTTTCCCTTTCATACTACAAAATATATTGCTGTTCAATTAAAGTCGCCCTCTCTATTTCACCACACAAAACTCCACATAAACCACCTATCGCCAAATGCACCTCCGCTGTCCCACTCCCTCCCTCCCTCAATCTCCCTTACTCCCCCTTCCCGTCTTCACCGGTAGTTGCTGTATGGAGGGTGCGTGGTGGCAGGCCGTGTCCATCAGGCCTTTCAGCAGGGTCACCAGGCAGAGGACACAGTTGGACAAGATAGTATGTGCGGCCATGTTGAATCTCTGCAGCTCCTCCACCAGCTGAGCATTGAGGGCTGCGTAGTCCCTCCGCGCCGCAACCTGTCCCTGTAGAAACAAACAGATTTAAACATTTTAGCAAAGACCTTGATAGCATTCTGAAATTGTCGTATTTATTTAATTTTAACATTTATGATTTTCTTTATTGTAACAGCTAAAATAATTCAGTTTTTAATGAGAACTGTTATAATGCTGAAAGACCAATAAACTAAACTCTCAATAGCAAAATTATTTTCGGTTTTAATATTGTCGCTAAAATGCTATAATCCCTAACTAAATGAGCTATTTGCGGCTTCAATATAACATTTAGGTATGTTCATTCTAATAGGTTAACGTAAATTGTTGCTAGGTAACATGATCGCTGCAAACGGAATCCTTGTTGAACTCACCTGGTCCTCAGATACAGGTGATGGAGAGGAGGAAGAAGAAGAGGCAGAAGACGTGGAGGAGGAGGAGGAGGGAGAGCGCTCCAGGCGGCTGCAGTAGTCCAATAGTTTGTCGTAGCGTTTCTGGATGAGTTTCTGCGGGGCGGCGAACATGCCTTGGAGTGAGGAGAGGGGTGTCAGGACCAGATGTGCCATCCTCTCTTTCTGAAGGGGTCATATAGGGAAGCAATGATGGAGAATGAGTGTTTTTCCATACATTACATGAATCTTGCCCTGGAGACAGCTCTGCAGAGTGGTCACTAGCTGACACAGCCACAAAGTCATAAAATCTGATTTGAAACCTAACCTTAACCCTAACCTTAACTACACTGCTAACCCTAATGCCTAACCCTAGCCTTGAAGACCAAAAAGCTATTTATTTTTTTCATACATTTTTACATTATAGCCAATTTTGACTTTGCAGCTGACCCATCTAGCGGACATCGTTCAGTTCTGCCTTCAGGGCAAGATTCATGACAATAAACATCAACCTGCGTTTTTGGTGTGAGATCACACAAACATACAGGGAATCGAAATACTGTAGGGCATTTATTTTGCATAGATTACAAAATAGAAGCCCTTGTCTCATTATATATGATTGTGGCTGTGGGAATCAATCAAATGAGGCACGAAATGGCCTACAAATTGGTCTGTCGCAAATAGTTCTGCCATCTGCACTTTAGTTTGTATAATCTCCTCTGAAAACATCTTGCCTTGCACAATTCGAATAATGATGTGCCTATTTCGAATAGTAACAAAAGGCATCATAATGAAACTCGTTGATACAAAAGAGCACCCTTATTCTCCACCCAGAGGGCAGGTGCGTTGCAGTTTCAGAGGCTAGTTGCTGTATGAGCTGTACTGACCTATTAGCGCTGTTAGCTATTAGCGCTCATTAAAGTCTCTGTGGGCCCTCGAGTGGCTCCTCATCCTTCACTGAGAGCACCAAGTAACACAAAGAACTCTATTCAAAAGGCTCGTTATCTCGGAATGAGCAACAGAGCTATCCCCACAGAAAGGAGGGCAGACGGCAGAAGAGAGGGGTGGGAGGGAGACATTAAGCGGGAGAGAGAGACAGAGGAGTGTGAGGAGAGTGCAGTTTTAGAGGGGTAGAGGGAGAGATTAAATGTTTCACCAGGCGGGAGTGGAAGCCGAAAGGTTGACTGACAGATCACTCACTCACTCTGACGGAGGAGTGGAGAGAGAGAGAGGGAGCCGTGTAAGCGCAGGAGGGCACAGCTAGGGCAAGCAGGCCCCACAAGTGAACAGCGTCCACGGAAGAAAGGATAGACAGGCTGACAAGCAGGAGAGAGAAGAGAGGAGAAGAGCCGGTGGCCTGAGAGAGATGGAAGATGGAAGAAAGGAACAAATAGTTAAGTTGTCAAAAAGAACACACAGCTCCTCGACAGGAAATAGTTTGTATTTACTGTGAGAATAGGGTATCCAAATGTGGAGTCAAACTTACAAAGTGCTTGTATGGGTTGTTGCCGTTCTTCAGGTGCTGAGTACCGTTTGTGTCTATTTTGTCTGGATCCTTCATGATGTCCTCCAGGTCTGCAGCATTCTGGACCGCGACACCTACCATCTCCTACACAACATGTAAAAGACACCGTCACTATTGCTTTCCATGGGTATTACTCCCGTATGTCCATATTATTGACTGGAACATTGAGATTGTCTACACCACCTTATTTGTTCTGAATATTAGGACATTTTCAATCCATCCATCCATCCATCAATCAATCCATCCATCCATCAATCCATCCATCCATCCATCAATCCATCCATCCATCCATCCATCCATCCATCCATCAATCAACCATCAAACCATCCATCCATCAATCAATCAATGGCTGGTACATGATTACCTGTATGTGTATCAGGTAACAGTGGACGTTCTTGACTAGTTGTCTCACTGCTTTCTCCAGACTCCTGAACAGCTTCTCCTCCTTGTCGAACACCTCATCTCTCACCTAGAGAAGAGGGAGGGAGAGAGAGAGACAGAGAGAGAGAGAGGGAAGGAAGGAGTTTACTCAGTGGTTCAGATAATATTGACCTTTCCAGCTCCTTAGACTAGTATTTACTTTTTAATGAAGGCAGATTGTTCTATTGATAACCTCAAGACAAAAATAGGTTTTACACAAATGTCCCCAAGTTGTGGTTATGTCATTAACACATGAAGTGTATTTACTCACATTCATATTATAGAACTTAGTGTAGAGTGGGAGAGGTGTAGCAGGTAGATATTTACCTGTGGCTCCACACCTGTGAGGATCTTGAGGTATCCTGTGAGCCTGTCAGACTTCTTCCTGATAGAGTGGATGCTGAACTTATTCAGTTTACCCATGAGTGTCCCCCCATCCTCCTCGGTCCTCTTGTACTTCATCACTACAGCATGACAGAGAATCGGATGTAAAGAACAAGACCAAGTTGGAGCCACACTGTACAATTAGGAATTAGAATACTAACGTTAAAAATAACTTCATCGGATCTCTATGGTTGAAGCACTAAAGGGGTCCTGACATTTAGTAATGGGATGTAAAGCATGGTAATAACTGCCATACAGTATAATACTTGAATTGCTTCCAATCTTAACTACAATGTTCTGTGTTCTATAAAATGTTCAATGTAACAATGGTTTATGTCAGTTCTACACATTTCTCAGACAGTGTATTTAGAGCGGCGTGTGTAGGTGATATCTACATCACACATTTCTCCATCTCAGACTATAGCATATTTAGAGCTGTACCGATGTCCTTCCTCCTCTTGAACTCGTTGATGTTGACGTTGATGATCTTGGCGGCGGTCAGGGCCTCCTGGAGGGGCCTGTTGTCAGGGTGGTCGCTGGGCGTGGCCTGCCACAGCTCCCCGAGCAGCAGAGGGTACTTCATGACCCGCTGGACCGGCTTGATGAGCAGAGAACCCATGTCCAGCAGGTTGGGTTTACCCCTGAAGACCACCACACAGCTTGATGTTAATAATAATGGGACTACACTAGAGGCAAAAAAAATATTTCTGCAAAATTCTGCCAATTTTTAACAGAAATTGCTGCGGAAAATTGAAAAAGATCCCAGCAGATTTGTTTGGGTTACACATTATTATACAGTTAATAACACATGCTAGAAGAGTTAACATGTTAGAGCATGGCACTTGCAACGTCAGGATTGTGAGTTCGATTCCCGGGGCCACCCATACATTAAATGTATGCACTAAGTGGCTTTGGATAAAAGCGTCTACTAAATGGCATATATTATTATTACGATTACACTGACAATAACACAGGATGATACAGTTAGTTACACATAACTAGTCTGTCAATTTTATTATACATTTAATAACATTGTTATACTTAATACTAATTTAAACCACTGAAAATCAATATAGATATGAGATACCTTTTGATATTATAATGTAAATTATTCAAAGATATTCTTACAAGAACGATGATACAAATCTGGTGTACTTACTCTTGGTCGTATATCTGCCTGCAACGAGACACAAAGTCATTGGTTTAATAAAAGTAGTTATGGCCAACAGTATAAATGCCTCTTTGGGAGGAAATGCTTAGTTGATGAATGAGGGGGAAGTATCAAGCAGTGACTCACTTCAGTGACAACACACAGCTGATGAAATGTTGCTTTATTCCTTCCTCTTTCTCATAGGACTTGAGTAAAGAGTTAGCGTCGTCGTGGTGATAGCAGTAGATTTTATAGACGTCCTCCAGCGCTGCTTTGGCCTGAATGAACACTTCCCCTACGGTGGGAAAACAAAACGTGATACATTTGAATTAACCAGTATTAAATCCGTCAACCTGAGTGGCTTATTTAGAAATGTGGCATATTATAATGGCAGTATGGTCAAAACAAGGGTCATGTTCATTAGGTCACTCAATGGAAAACGTTTTTTTTAAGTTTTGAAAACGAGAATTTGCCTTTCTTACTGGACCAGGTAAGTCCAGGTAGTCCCCTCCCTGTTTCAATCCATTTTATTCACTAAGTTTCCCTGATGAACACGACTCAGGTGACTGAGGTTAAACAGAGGTCAGAGGTCACCTACCTATGACTAGCGCCTCAGGGTCTGGCTCAGCTGTGGCCTCCTGCAGCCGGTGGAGCAGCGCGGCCGACACCTCACACACTGTCTCCATGTTAGTAAACAGACGATCCACGTCCACCACCTGGAGCCACACACAGGGAGAGACCTTTTAGACACATAGCCAGTCATACATATACTTCAATGTTCTGTAACAACCCTATAGCCTATGTTAGCCTGGCATGATCTCCCCCAAGTGTAGATATCCCTATTGGGGCAGTGGCTATCTTGGGAAGAGCACACGCCTGATATTCGCTACACTGGTGTCAGAAGTGGGCTGTGTGCAGTTCAAACACCATGCGTCGTCTTTTGAAAATCACTTCATAAACCAACTCTGCCTGAATAATGAACAATACAACATTCACTACCAAGCAAGGTAACACAAGGTAACCACCCCTCTGTATCTCTGTAAGCAGATGATATCACCCACTGAGTACTCTGTCTACTTCCTCGTTACCTGTCTGTCTCTGAGGGGCTTGACCACCTCTCTGATGCAGAGCTCCAGGTCGGTGAGGAAGTCCCTCTCCGTCTGCACCAGCTCCTGGATGACCTTCGACCTGCGGCTCATCTTCCTCAGGCGGACCTCCGCGGGGTCAAGGGCCGGGGAGGCCAGGATCGACGACAGGGGGGACAAGGGCGCCATTTTCTCTTAAGACAGGCACAGGGATAAGTTTAGGATGTGTGTTGGATGGCAAGGTTTTCTTCTATGCAGAATATACCCACTGGGCACAGAAGTCAAATGACTGTCTAGTCTATGTTGCTTCAACGTCATTTCATTGAAATGACGTGGAAACAACATTGATTGAACCAATGTGTGCCCATTGGATAGTCTCTGTCTGAACAGATAATGTACAAAATATGACATAACACAATAACATGGTGAGATATGACATGATCATTGACACAATAAACGTGTTAACTACACATCATACATCTACACATCAATTAAAATGTGAGATCTGTTTAAAAAGGGGCCGTATCAAACGATCTATTCCTGCATTCACTGGCAAAGTAAAGAGAGAGGATACATGTACAAGAGCCCTCTGCATGAAGTTGTATTTACATCCATGGGCACGGTATGTAATGCATGAGAAAACATCCATCTCTCCTGACTTCAACCCTCCCAACCCTCTGCCAGTGTTTCACGCTGATCTAATTGTTTTGAGTGAACTCCGACCAGCCCCCATTAGCATGCCTGTCAGGTTCCTCTCCTCTTTATTCATCCTTTCTTTTTTCTCTCTTTTTTTTATCGCCCTGCTCCCCCTAATCAGTCCCTAGCTGGCAGTCCTTTGCATGGCGGGTGAGGAGAGAGAGAGAGAGAGAGAGAGAGAGAGAGAGAGAGAGAGAGAGAGAGAGAGAGAGAGAGAGAGAGAGAGAGAGAGAGAGAGAGAGAGAGAGAGAGAGAGAGTGTGTGTGTGTGTGTGTGTGTGTGTGTGTGTGAAGAGGAGTGAAGCGTGTGTTCAGGGAAGGGAGATGTTTCCTTTCCGCGTCTGCTGCCTAATCGACCTCAACACACCACTTCCCCCTCTCCGGGAGAGAGATAGAGAGGGAGGGAGAGAGAGAGAGAGAGAGATTGAGAGGGTGGGAGAGAGAGAGATTGAGAGAGTGAAGAGGGAGAGGGAAGAGAAAAAGAGGGGAGAGAGAGAGGAAAAGAGAGAGAGTGTGGGTGGAAAGAGAGAGAAGAGAGATGGAGAGAGAGGGAGAGAGAGAGAGAAAGCGACAGAGAAAGAGATAGAGTGGAAGGAGGAAGAGAGAGCTGTGTCAGGTTACTGAACTAATTGTCTCGCTGATGTAATGCCACGGCGTGTGCAGGCATTCCATCTGCTCCAGCTGGGGGGGATGCACCTGACACACAAACACGCCATCCCGCTACACAACCCAACCCCACCCCCAGCACACATCAAGACAGTCAACAAAAATCTGACGCACAAACACCCACACACCACACCACACTCATACATGCATATGCGTACACATTACACACCCAGCACCCTCACAACACACCCCTCCCACCTCTTCCCCACTTCTCAGTCTCACACTCCTACCAGTGCATTCATGTCAACACACCCCTGGCATTCACTTGTATACATGCGGTATTAAAACGTAACATTCAAAAGCTTTGACATTGGAGAGCTATTTGACCATTTTTCACAGAGAGGTGGAATGAGGATATGATGGTGTCATGTCCTTGGAAGGGCAGGTGATAAGACAAATGCCATGTCAAGCCCTCTAAAGCTGCAAAAAGCTAAATGGACACCTTCACCCCTCCTGGCTATCAGGTTCCAATGGCCCCTCCTAAAAAATAGAATACTTTATAATTCTCCCTAAAAGAATGGTGGTCAATTACTATATTTTGGGGAGGCAGGTAGCCTAGTGGTTAGAGTGTTGGGCCAGTAACCGAAAGGCTGCTAGATCGAATCCCCAAGCTGACAGGGTAAAAATCTGTTCTTCTGCCCCTGAACAAGGCAGTTAACCCACTGTTCCTAGGCTGTCATTGTAAATAAGAATTTGTTCTTAATTGACTTGCCTAATTAAATAAAGGTTAAATAAAATAAAAATTGTTGTAGCAATTAAAATGACTTGACATCACGTAAAAGAGAAGCATGTTAATTAATTAAAATAAAGTGTTCAAATTTAAATAAATGTGAATAAAACGTGTGTCGCATTACAACATAACGTATGAAATACAGCTATTCAAGAGACTCTGCTGCAAGTGAAAAGAAAGTGCAGATTCAGTGGCAGGGCTGAGTACCTTCTAGCCTAGCTCCCTGCCTGGGTGAGAGCTGGACCTGAGACCTTCTAGCCTAGCTCCCTGCCTGGGTGAGAGCTGGACCTGAGACCTTCTAGCCTAGCTCCCTGCCTGGGTGAGAGCTGGACCTGAGACCTTCTAGCCTAGCTCCCTGCCTGGGTAAGACCTGAGACCTTCTAGCCTAGCTCCCTGCCTGGGTAAGACCTGAGACCTTCTAGCCTAGCTCCCTGCCTGGGTAAGACCTGAGACCTTCTAGCCTAGCTCCCTGTCTGGGTAAGACCTGAGACCTTCTAGCCTAGCTCCCTGCCTGGGTAAGAGTTATTGAAATAAAACAGGTCCACAAAAGAGGACCAGCATGTTGTTAAATTAAGCACTTCTATCACAATATAGTCATATCATGGGTCAGTGTTTGATAGAGCCATAATGTAATGGTCTATGTAGTCCCATTGGCCACCATTATGCTACTGTATTATGCTGGTGTGGTTGCAGGCGCAGGAGTTCCCATGAAAGAGGACACGCCAGCCTTTTCACCAGGCTTGGCCATTGAAAACGATCTAACGTACGGAAGCCCTTGGAACACAAGGACCCTGACGGATCACGTATCGCCACAAGGAAAAATAACACGTTAGATGCCCCCGGTCACCCCCCTGCAGAATACAATAGGATGGAGAATGTCATTGAAGAAAGGACTGAGTTCAAGTACATTAGGGGAATAGAGGTGGAGACTTATGGGAAGGGCAAAAGGGCCAATGCTAACGGCTGAAGCAGTTATTAAACCACTGGCTTTGGGTTTAGCTGCGGTTTGTATAGGATATCTCACCGAGTTGTGCTTGGCTCCAGTCATCTCTCCTAATGGCCCACAGGTGAGAGCTGGGCCCGAGGACAGTAGCTAGGTTGATAGGGGCTCTTTGTACCCCGTAGTACGGACACACTATCTGATGCAATAACAAGACACAAAAGGACCTTGTTGAGGCCAATTCACACACACACACACATACACACACACACACACACACATGCACGTACGCACGCACACACAACACAACACACACGCACAAACACATACACACACAAAGACACACACACACACACGTATCATGCATACCAATTGACCAGTTTGTCTTGTGAATATTTAGATACTTAGTAGTGGATGACTGTTCACAGCTTTCAATAACTCACTATAAACTGAGGAGGTGAATTACCGTATGACACTAGCCAGTGTGCAATATCATATCAGGGTGGTAACGCTTTGTGACTGACCATAACTTCTGGTTGCTATGGACCTTGAGGCCAGGCTTGATCAACCTGTTTCACAGCAGACAGAATGATAGAGGAGAACTCAGTGTTCAGGGACAACTCGCACACTTCCCCATGTGACGCCACCATTATGTCAATATTTGCAATGTACCTGTACACTTATACTCAAGGCAGCTTGTTTAGTGTGATGGAGAAACCCTTTAAAGTGGGCGGTGGCGGTGACGATCAGTTTACTGAAAACAATCAGCTGTTTGAGAACTGAGTTGTGACGCTGGTCCTTGGGCACAAGTCAAGAAAACAGAAAGTGGTGATAGGCAACGAGTGCCTGTGTTTCAGGTAAACAGTGGATGTGCTGACAGGACAAGGAGTGTCCTACATCACACTCTGTTCACTACTTTTGACCAGATCCCTATGGGCGCTGGTCAAAAGTAGTCCACTATGGAGTGAATAGGATGTCTCGGTGTTTCAGGTCAACAGTAGGTGTGCTGATAGGTTAAGTGTGTCCTATTCGGCACGTCATTATAATACAAAAGAGTTTAAATGGCTCTTTTGCTTGGTTAGATGGGAGATTGACGGTATTGTTTAATTGTGTAAACTAATGCCCCTAATTGACATTAGCAGGAGTGTGGGTCACCATTGTTCCCTTCTTGAGGAAACCTACAGAACTAGTGGCACAAGAATCTCTACATAGTTAACCTCTTATTTTCTGTAAGGCAGCCAGTGACTACTTGGCTGGTTGGCATTTATTAGGATGACTCATGTACTGGAGGCAGCTCTGCAGGGTAATCATTAGCTGGCACAGCCACAAAGTCGTAAAATCGTATTTTAAACCTACCCCTAACCACACTGCTAACGTTATGATTAACCCTAACCTTAAAATAAGTTTTTAAAAATGTCAAGATTTTTACAATATATAGTCAATTTTGCAGCCCTGCCTCCAGGACAAGATTCATCCCAATAAACGTCAACCTGCGCCTGAAGGTCTACATTCCAAGTGCGTGACAACACCTGATGTAATGCAGTAGAGGAAGGACAGGTGAGGTGAGTTTTTGCTGATGAGACACACTGACTGTCTGGGTAAAGTGAGAGAGGCTAAAAGGACACTGCTGACCTGCAAAATGACAAACGAAAGAAAAAAAACTGACCTTAACATTGACCTTAACCCTGACCGTAACCTAATTTGAACCAATTCTGAAATTAAATATTGGTTTGCAGGTCAGGAGTGTATCTGTATAGCCTTTTTCGAGAAAAGCTATGTCAGCCATTATGACGACCAGTAATGATACTTTAGTTCAATTTTGAACCCAGATTGTGTTAAAATAAAAACAATCTTATGATAAATGTATAAGAATTTGACTTTAGAGAACGTCAAGGCTGACCATGTCGTGGCAGGCACCTAGACATTGTTTAGGCTGTGGTAGCACAGTAGTAACACTGGTGTTGACACGTGTCCATATATCTGGATGTTCACACTTCCCCTTTAAAGTCCCAGAGACCACACACTGGTTTAATAATTAAACGCTTCAGTCAGTGATAGAAACCCTGTTGTAGTTCACTCATAATAGGTTTACTTATCTGGTTTAATACTGGGCCTGTAGCTACAGTATAGCCACTCCTCCGTGCTGTAAGGCTACTGTGGCTCGGTTGGAGCACGGTTTGCATATGTGACCTCATCCCTGCGGGAATAGCTTGGTGCTCCCTCAGTAACATAACAACACAACAGGTGCTCGGCAGAAGCATCCATAGCTACAGTGACCTTCGTCTATCTGGCTTTCACCCTCAAGTCACACGTGTTCCTCTGGAATCTATGACGCTACGGTTGATTTGCTGAACGTCTATAAATGCTTCCCTGTTGAAAGTCAACAGACATGCTGTTGACGTCTTACTGATAGTCTATTGATAGTTTGTTGAGTATCCATCTACAGATGGAATATCCAAGTAAAGTGTCACCTTTTCTTTTACAAAGCACTTAGGAGCAGAACTTACTATCGTTCAAGTCAACAGGAAGCTATGAGATGTTAAAACCTGACCTATAGCTAACCTAGTTGCCATAGTTATGACCTCAGGGGATCCAATTACCTTTAAGTTTGGCACTGTACTCCGTTTTGTCCGACTGACTCCTCCGCACCAGGGTCCCAAGGTTGATGTCACCTTTAATGTCGGCGGCGGGGTCATCGTTGGCCACCACGATGGTGTCCGTCTTCCTCCTCTCCAAGTGCATGTAGCGCAGGAAGTTAGGCCTGGTTCTCCTCTTGATCACTTTCTCTTTTTCCTTCTCTTTCTCACTGCCGTTGTTGGCCTCCTTGTTGGGATCCATGTCGACCAAGAAGCCCTCTTCTTCTCCCCCCGTGCTCTCTGTCCAGCCAGGGAGAAAGAGAGAGGGAGAGAGGGACGGAGGAAGAGAGAGCCTGAGAAGTGCAACAGGTGTACTGTAGTGCACTACTGCCAACGCCACACAGGTACTGTGGCCCCTCCCTCTCCCAGGCACCTGCCCTGCCGTATCTGTCACAGGAGAGCTCTGTGGCCCCTCCCTCTCCCAGGATACTGCCTGGCATACCTGTCAGAGGAGAGCTCTGTGGCCCCTCCCTCTCCCAGGCTCCTGCCTTGCCGTACCTGTCACAGGAGAGCTCTGTAGCCCCTCCCCCTCCCAGGCTCCTGCCTGCCATACCTGTCACAGGAGAGCTCTGTGGTCATGCCCCCTCCACTGCTGTGCAATGCAACGTCCCCGGGAACACCTGCATCTCTAGAGAGAGATAGAGGGATAAGAAAGGAGCAGTGGAAGAGAGAGGGACTATGACCACTACACTAACAAATGTACTATTTTGGATTTACTAAAGAGAAGGGTCTCAAGGGATAACATGCAAAGCAAAAGAATGCATGGAAAACTCTAGGTATTACATTGGTTACAGTATGCGTCAAGACAATGAGCCAGCGTTTGTAAAAAAAAATTGTAATGTAAATGATGGTTATTGTTTTTTTTCCATTTGAAGAACCTGGGGTCTTTAACTAAAGGTGTTTACTATTCAGAATACACAAAACAAAAACACTTCAAATATATAACCAATAGATAACCTTTATTTCTGAGAGCTCAAGGAATCCCACATCCATGTTCATGAGATCATTATTTCCCACCAACTGTAAAATTAGATGCATGAATTCAACAAGTGGGTTGCTGTGGGGAAAAAGTCTGTTCAAATGTCAATTAAGTGATTCATTGCAGCAGATGCTGCACTTTAGGCAGATAAATATTGAAGGATAATAACAGAATGCACAGAATCCACATGTTCACAAACATACAGCATATTCTTCATCATAGAGAAATGTTGACGATAACGCTTAAAGTGGGTCCAGGAAGGCTACAAGCTATAACTAGGGCCCAGAGGTTTCCCTGGTGATTTCACTTGGTCAGGGAAAAAACCCTGGTCCTAATCATACTGTATATTAACAATGATGAAAAGATGGTTGGAAAAAGTTACTTGCTTACCTTTATAGGTCAAATCTCTTCTAAACTACAGCAAAGTAAATAGGGAATTAAAACGAGAGCACAAAGCACCAGGTCAAAGTGCACAGTGAGGAGGGAGGAGGGTTTTAAAGCGTGTATACTCATCTGGGTACAGCATTTGACCTGTGTTGACCAGTCCTAATCGGCTGGGCTAGCCAATAGGTTAGCTTATGTAGTTAAGACAAGCTACAGCAAACATTGAAAGCGATCAACAGTCATGAAGCACTGACTGCACTTGAGAGAAAGAGAGAGGGGCATAATGGCGTAATATAAACATCATGTACTCTATACAGTCTGTCCAGTAAATGAATGGGCCAATTTGAAAAACACATTTTATTGAACCTACAAACGATTTGATCACAGTAACACAATAATACACACGGTTCTCACTCTGCTGATAAAACTGCCATACATTCGTTTCAAGTTTCAATGTCACATGCACAAGTACAGTGAAGTGCCATTCTTGCAAACTCAAAACCCAGCAACGCAACAATGCATTATCTTTCATACTTCAGCCAGATCTGGTTCAACAGGTATATTGGCCATACAACAATAAGCTACTACAATGGTTTCTAGACAGGTAGTGCATTCCATGGTGAGAGGACAATGAATGGAGGCACCATTTCCCTCCCCACTGAAGCACAGGGCGATAAAGGCTCATATTGTGTTTCCAGCTCACTGTGTAGTGTGTTGTTAGACACCTGTTAGTCCTCCATTAGACTGTGTTGCTCCCTGTAAAACATCTCGTCCACTCCAATGATACTCAACTCCAACTCCATCTTCGTGACAATTTAGTAACAGCGTAGAGACTGTACCTCTGAATTACATTTTCCTCTCATACTTGTGTCGTCCCCCCAAAACGAATATATGCAGCTTTTACAAAAGTGAAAAAGCAAAGGAACATGCATGATATTTAATCACCTGACTTATTTTTTTTATCAAGGTCAACACAGTGTGACATACAATAAAGTTACAAAATGCACTGTGACATCGACTCAGAGTATTCAAGTACACATAGTAAACATTACACATCAGGTTGAATGACGTCATCCTGATTTTCTTTTATTCCAGAATAATACTTCCTCTTGTGTGCCAAGCCTGTTCAGTCTGCTGAAGTTCATATGCCCTGGGGGAGCTTGTGGAAGTTAGGTAACCATGGGTGTGGACTGAGGTTCCGGCTTGGCATGGGGCTGCTATGCTGCTCAAAGATAGACTGGCTACAATGACTTCACACATGAGAGAATGGGATTGTCAAGAAGTGACAAACAAACTCAAGATAAAACACACAATAGATGCGGTAAAGAGGTCAATGGAACTCGACCAGAACAATGGAAATACCATGGAAACGTGTGGGGGAAAGATCCCACATCTCCTCATTTACCCCCAGGAAAATTAGCCTACATTTAGGCTATTGTTTACATGTGTATTTCACACTATATTGAGGTAAAAATCTGAGTATAATACTTGTATGGATGTCAACCCCAATACATGTTCATGTCATCGTCACCAATGAACTGCATTACAGTTAGAAATGACTTTGAGTACCACCACCGATTTCTCTATGCTAGCTATGCTACCAGCTTATACGAGCAGGAGTTAGCATTTAGCAGTCACTTCTTCTAAACTTGAAAAGGGACTACTTCTAAATGTTCAACATGGTCTCAGAGTATTTTGTATTATTCTGTACGTAAATCCGAGGTACTCCATTTAGTATCATATGTTACGTTTCGTATGGTATGTTACGAATTATAAACTGGGTGGTTTGAGCACTGAATGCTGATTGGCTGATAGCCGTGGTATATCAGATCGTATACTACGCGTATGACAAAACATGTATTTTTACTGCTCTAATTACATTGGTAACCAGTTTATAATAGCAATAAGGCACCTCAGAGGTTCACGTCGTGCCTAAGAACAGCCCTTAGCTGTGGTATATTGCTTAATTTTAATTTGCACAATATGTTACAAATTTGCTAAACGTACAATATGTTACGAATTTGCAAAACATATGGGCTCCCGAGTGGCACAGGGGTCTAAGACACTGCATCTCAGTGCTAGAGGTGTCACTACAGACCCTGGTTTGAATCCAGGCTGTATCACTACTGGCCGTGGTTGGGAGTCCCATAGGGCGGCGCACAATTGGCCCGGTGCTGTTAGGGTTTGGCCGGGGTAGGCTGTCATTGTAAATAAGAATTTGTTCTTAAAACTGACTTGCCTAGTTAAAGGTTCAATATTTGTTTTTTTAAAGTATATGTTATAAATTCTAATTTGTTGTGGCTAACGTTAGCTAGGTGGCTAGCCCTAACAATAGCTAGCTCTAGGGATTAGGAGTTAAGGTTAAGGGTTAACTAAAAGGGGTTAGGGGAAGGGTTAGCTAACATGCGAAGTAGTTGCAAAGTTGCTAATTAGCTAACATGTTAAAGTTGTCCGTGATAAGATTCGAACATGCAACCTTTGGGTTGCTAGACGTTTGTGGTATACGGCCATATTGTGGGCCTGTTAAAATACATCAATCATGAGTCATTGGACAAATATCCACTTTGTTAGATCACATTTGTTGAATGTGCGCCAATCCGGCGTCCCTCTATCCCCCAAGGTCTGTGTTCCAATTACCTCTTTACCGCATCTATGTCTCAAGTGACTCCCTCCAGCAGGTTACTGAAGGCCTACATACGGGTCAAAGTCAATCAATTCATCTATGTTTGTCGTGATTAAAGTACAGCGCCTTCAGAAAGTATTCACACGCCTTGATTTTTTCTACATTTTGTCGTGTTATAGCCTGAATTTAAAATGGATTCATGTCGATTTTTTTTATCACTGGCCTACACACAGTACCCCATAATGTCAAAGTGGAATTGTGTTTGGAGAAATTTTTACAAATGAATTACAAACTAAAAGCTGAAATGTCTTGAGTCAATAAGTATTCAACCCCTTTGTTATGGCAAGCCTAAATATGTTCAGGAGTAAAAATGTCACATAAGTTGCATGGACTGTGTGCAATAATAGTGGGATTTCTGAATGACTAGCTCATCTCTGCACTTCAAACATACAGTGCCTTCGGAAAGTATTCAGATCCCTTGACTTTTTTCACATTTTGTTACGTTACAGCTTTAATCTAAAATGGATTAAATTGTTTTTTCCCCTCATCAATCTCCACACAATACCCCATAATGACAAAGCAAAAACAGGATTTCTGTTTGCTAATTTATTACAAATAAAAAACTGAAATATCACATTTACATAAGTATTCAGATCCTTTACTCTGTACTTTGTTGAAGCACCTTTGGCAGAGATTACAGCCTTGAGTCTACTTGGGTATGACGCTACAGGCTTGGCACACCTGTATTTGGGGAGTTTCTCCCATTCTTCTCTGCAGATCCTCTAAAGCTCTGTCAGGTTGTACGGGGAGCGTTGCTGCACAGCTATTGTCTGGTCTCTACAGAGATGTTCGATCGGGTTCAAGTCCGGGCTCTGGCTGGGACACTCAAGGACTTTCAGAGACTTGTCCCGAAGCCCCTCCTGCGTTGTCTTGGCTGTGTGCTTAGAGTCGTTGTCCTGTTGGACAGTGAATCTTTGCCTCAGTCTGAGGTCCTGAGCACTCTGTAGCAGGTTTTCATCAAGGATCTCTCTGTAATTTGCTCTGTTCATCTTTGCCTCTATCCTGACTAGTCTCCCAGTCCCTGCCCCTGAAAAACATACCCACAACATGATGCTGCCACCACCATGCTTCACCGTTGGGATGGTGCCAGTTTTCCTCTAGAAGTGTTGCTTGGCATTCAGGCCAAAGAATTCAATCTTGGTTTCATTTTACCAGAGAATCTTGTTTCTCATGGTCTGAGAGTCTTTAGGTAACTTTTGGCAAACTCCAAGTGGGCTATCAAGTGCCTTTTACTGAGGAGTGGTTTCCATCTGGCCACTACCATAAAGCCCTGATTAGTAAAGTGCTGCAGAGATGGTTGTCCTTCTGGAAGCTTCACCCATCTCCACAGAGGACCTCTAGAGCTCTGTCAGGGTGACCATCAGCTTCTTGGTCACCTCCCTGACCATGGCCCTTCTCCCCTGATTGCTCAGTTTGGCCAGGAGGCTAGCTCTAGGTGTAACAGTTTAACTTTACGTCCGTCCCCTCGCCCATACCCGGGCGCGAACCAGGGACCCTCTGCACACATCAACAACAGTCACCCACGAAGTGTCGTTACCCATCGCTCCACAAAGACCGCGGCCCTTGCAGCGCAAGGGGAACCACTACTTCAAGGTCTCAAAGCGAGTGACGTAACCGATTGAAACGCTATTAGCGCGCACCACAGCTAACTAGCTAGCCATTTCACATCCGTTACACTCACCCCCTTTCGACCTCCTCCTTTTCCGCAGCAACCAGTGATCCGGGTCAACAGCATCAATGTAACAGTTTAACTTTACGTCCGTCCCCTCGCCCATACCCGGGCGCGAACCAGGGACCCTCTGCACACATCAACAACAGTCACCCACGAAGCATCGTTACCCATCGCTCCACAAAAGCCACGGCCCTTGCAGAGCAAGGGGAACCACTACTTCAAGGTCTCAAAGCGAGTGACGTAACCGATTGAAACGCTATTAGCGCGCACCACAGCTAACTAGCTAGCCATTTCACATCCGTTACATAGGAAGAGTCTGGGTGGTTCCAAACTTTTTCCATTTAAGAATGATGGAGGCCACTGTGTTCTTGGGGACCTTCAATGCTGCATAAATGTTTTGGTACCCTTCCCCAGACCCTTCCCTTGACACATTCCTGTGTCGGAGCTCTACAGACAATTCCTTTGACCTCATGGCTTGGTTTTTGCTCTGACATGCACAGTCAACTGTGGAACCTTATATAGACAGGTGTGTGCCTTTCCAAATCATGTCCAATCAATTGAATTTATCACAGGTGGACTCCAATCAAGTTGTTGACACATCTCAAGGATGATCGATGGAAACAGGATGCACCTGAGCTCAATTTCGAGTCTCATTGCAAAAGGTCTGAATACTTATGTAAATAAGGTATTTCTGTTTATTTTTTATAAATGATAAAAACCTGTTTTCACTTTGTCCCTATAGGGTATTGTGTGTAGATTGCTGAGGATTTAAAAATATATATATTTTAGAATAAGGCTGTAACGTAACAAAATGTGGAAAAAGTCAAGGGGTCTGAAAACTTTCCATTGGCACTGTACAATTATCTGTAAGGTCCCTCAGTCGAGCAGTGAATTTCATACACAGATTCATCCAAAAAGACCAAGGAGGTTTTCCAATTCCTTGCAGAGAAAGGCACCTATTGGTAGATGGGTAAAAAATAAAAAGCAGACATTGAATATCCCTTTGAGCATAAAGACTTAAAAAAACAAAAAAACAATTAGGAACTCAGTCTGGCTTCCAACTTACTCTTGAAATGTTAATAGTAGAATATTCTTGTTACAGTATGTCAGTCATTGCAAACCTTAGAGAGATATATATAACTTGTCAGAAATGCCCAGATCAACTAGCCCATGTCAGCTAACATTTTTTAGTTACTGTAGGTTTTTTTATCCCAAAGATTTTGTTGTAATGTTTGAGTCACTGAAATATCACGAATACACATTAGACATGGCAAAATGTATAGAATTGCAAGACAATTTGCTTTAATACTGCAACATGTTCTCTGTACCTCATGACAAAATGTGTAGAACAGCAGGGAATAAGCTTTAAAACCTGCAAAAAAAAATCCATATCTGTGTATGTATGTGTGTGATTGTGTTTGTGTACATCAATAGTCTATTTATGAACATGGATACACTTTGAGATTTCAAACCAAGGACAGGTGCAGCTTAGTCTACCACCCGCTGGTGTTTATAGCACTGATGTGTGCATCTTTTGTTTGACAACCTGCGAGGCAATATGACAATAAAAGAAGACTGAGGGGAGGGAGAAACGCTGAAATGGCTAGTGTGGGTGTTTGTTTATCGAAGAACGCTAGCTGGGCACAAAAACAGCAGATAAGGACTTTGGTCTCTGTGGCTTCGCCAGCTTAATTACTAGCTTCCAGAACCATTACACCATTCAGGATGTGCTAGAGATAAGAAACACAAAAGCTAGGGCGCTACAAAGCCGTTACTATGGTGGCCATAAGGAGGACCCCGTCGCTTGAAGGAGGTTCAGAAACTAGTGGGCAGATTAGGCCTGGATACAGCCCTTAGCCGTGGTATATTGGCCATATAGCACAAACCCCCGAGGTGCCTTATTGCTATTGTGGCTTTCAGCGAATCAGCATTCAGGGCTCGAACCACCCACTTAATAATGTGTAATTAGTAGCCTAACTATGAAAAAACAAATGTTTTGCAACAGAATCGGCGTAATGAAGACCCCATGTCTGTAATTGTATTTTTTATTGTACTTGAATTTTTTTTCTAGCACATATATTTTTATTAATATCAGTCTGTGACCTTTTCCAAGATGGCGGTGAACAGGGCCAACCTGCATAACATTTTCATGCTACACAGGAACAACTTAGTGAGCTCGCCATCTACTCTGACGTCGACCTCAAGAAGCCCCTCCAAGGTCAGAGTTCAGCACCTCGCAAGGTCATGTAGTGTGTCATAAATAGTCCCATTTTTTTTTTAGAAGAGATCTTTGTAATCAAAGAAAAATAAGGTAATACCACCAATTATCAATTGTTTGTCAATAGTTGCACATATCACTTGAGGATGAGAAAGTGATTGCTTGAGTATTTGGGCCCAATTAGTGCCCATGTCTGTAATGTTGAACAGGGGTTGTCTTGGCTGCACTGTATTCACTATTACAAACAAACATGTGATTCAACACATCAACAGACAGAGCCACGTCGACCAACACAGTCAGTAACACAAGACAAGTCTACATTCTCCCATTGATGGATGTCAGCCATTTTCTTTTGGCAAAGGTCTCCTGCGTCTTCCATGTTCTCCTTCCCTTGAGGAATGACCTTGGCTGAAGATAGGGGGCGGTAAACGATAAGGTAGGAACACATTCAGGAGTAACGCGGCATCGACGTGGGGAAATACTCAACGGGAAGCAGGAACTAAATGAAAAGAAGCCACTATAATGCGTTTGCTTCTGCGCTCTTCGTTATTGTACACATCGGCATTTCTTGGTTCGCATACTGCCTTTAAAGGCGAGCTTGTCACACAAGCAATTACCTCATATCTGATAAAAACGATGCATTATCAAACCGAAGAGCGAGGACGCCCGAACTCCTCTGACTACAGGATATATTTTAGTAAGTTATTAGCCGAACGTTACCGCCATGCAAGACACGGTAGCTCATTCCTTCACCGATGACCAAAACGTGGCCGTTAGTTAGGGTAAATGGTACGGTATTAGCTAAGGATACATATTTCACAGCTGGTTTGGTAACTTACAATTATGTCCGCGTGGCATGGTTGCATTCGATACATTTCAAGTGGGAGCCGTGTTCTGACTGAAAAACATCCATAATATTAGGTCTAACATGCTGTTGGATTAAAAACGCTACATTTAAATATTATGTTGCAACACTTTCAATTTTCAGAGCTCTTGAATTTTGATGGGACATATTTTGAGTGGCTACAATGTTGCCGTTCCCTTTAACCTTTGTCACGTGTTCTGTCATTGAAGACTTGTTACAAGTCGCCACAAAGTAATCCGTTTTCGCTTTTTATACGGTCTGGCTGTTAGGCTGTCACATTACAAGTACAGGACTGATATATAATTAAGTCAAATTTGAAATACTACTTTCTATGGGTATATATGGGTTGTTAAACTGTGCTCCAGTGTGACATTAATAATGGCCGGTTTAAAGACAGGTCCCCATTGAATGTTTTCATTGCAGAAGACATTGATGGGGTATTCCGTTTTAAATTTGCTTTGTGGACCTCGGTCCATATAGGTCAGTGTCACCCGTCTGACAGTTAAAACCATTGAGGGGGTAGGGCATGTTGTCTTTAGTGTGAACTCCTTCACCCATGTACTATGGGAAGATAAGAAATGCACTCATTTACAGAGAGGGAGCGAGTGGTCACACCTATACACCTATGTTTAGATTATTGTTATCTGGATGATGTAGAAAATTGGGTGAAGTCAGGCAAATGCCCAGATCAATGCCCTTTGCCTGAGGGATTTAACCCCATAGATTGTGATTTAATGGAACCTATGCATTTTGCTTGTTAGAAAACATTGCCCTAATCCAGGTCAATGAGTTTGGGTTAACCTGGGTTTTGATGGGTGCCAGATTAGTTACTTAAAGGGCAATTCTGCCATTTTCAACATCTCCATCACCAAACTAGTTTCTACATGTGAAAACAGTGTGTTACTATGACCTGTGCTTAAAGATAAGAAGAAAGGTCCTTAAACAATGCTTCTCTGTGACATCACAGGGTAGGATTTAAAAGTAAAAAAGTGATTTTCCAATAGAGGATATTTTATTGCTCCTCACATCACCGCAAATATTCACTTTTTGATCATGTCATCGGGGAGAACTAACTTTATATCGTTTTTCTTCTACAAAATGTAGAAATGCTCAGTTTTCACACGTTGACACTGGTATTGTGCCAGAGATAATGAAAATGTGGTTGAAAAGGGGTGGAGTTAACCTTTTTGAAGCGTTAAAGTGGAACACTATTGCATTGCTACATTTTTCTGTGTAGGGGCCTTACATTTTCTGTACCTACCAGTGGAAGCTCCTCAGGGGAGGACCGCCCTCAGTGAATTTCAATAAAAATAGTGAAACATTAAAGTTATCCATTTTTAGATTAAACTATACTAAATATATTCACATGTCACCAAATAATTGACTTTTAAAACACAGTTCTGCAATAAAGGTCTACAGTAGCCTCAGCAGCACTCTGTAGGGTAGCGCCATGGTGTAGCCAGAGGACAGCTAGTTCACATCCTCCTCTGGGTACATCCTCCAGTGTAACTGCTAAACTGCTTTCTGACTGTATACTGTACGGCATGATTGTAGCTAGCAGGTTTACTAACTCGTTAGTTCTAGTCGCTATGTTGACTGTGACATGACAAGGATGTAGGCTGTGTGTAGCGGTTATAGTGGTCATGATATGAAGGTTTAGCTTGGATAGATTTTTTCACCTGGTCACAGACAGCTGATGTGTTGTGCACTGAAGTCCATAAGCTAAGGGAAAAGATGAGAGGAGGAGATAGTTGCGAGAAGGAATTATATATATATATATATATAACAGGAATGGGATCATGCTGTTTTTCTGTGGGCGCTATGAAAGTGAACTGTTTCTCTGTGATCGGGTGTATTCATTACGCCGATTCTGTTGAAAAACATTTCTTAAACGGAAGCAAACGAAAAGTGGATAAAAATAACTGAATTTGTCCAATAGAAATTCACATTTGTGACTGTTGGACTAATGATTACTCCCTAGATCAGCTAGATGCAGGCAAGAGTATCTTGATTACTCAAAATGATCTACGTTGTAAACTTTTATTCATTGGCTAGGTTGTGGCAGCCTCATGATGGTCACAGGGAAAGTTTGAGTCATGTATAGCCTAAACTTATTGATGTTACATTGAGCTGGGTGAATGGAATATGAATGACAGTCATCCAATATGCTGTAATAGAAAAGGCCATGTTCATAAAATAAAATCATCCTCCAAAAATGTCAGGCTCCCAAGTGGCGCAGCGGTCTAAGGTACTGCATCTCAGTGCTAGAGGCATCACTACAGACCCTGGTTCGATTCCAGGCTGCCACCTCACATCCGGCCGTGATTAGTTGTCCCATAGGGCGGTGCACAATTGGCCCAGCGTTGTTAGGGTTTGGGGCCATTATTGTAAATAAGAATTTGTTATTAACCGACTTGCCTAGATAAATAAAAATCCTCCCACATCTTGAACGGCACCGACCGCCACTGGCACCTAGTAACACTATGAATGTTGCATCAAGCACTTGCGGTATACCAATAGTTCCAGAAAGGTTTGAGAATGAATACAGTACGTCAGTCAATTTACTTTGCATGCGTTTCTGTTTTCTTCTAGAAACCTCTGACGGGAAATACATCTCTCCCTTTCATGATATTCCACTTATCGCCGATGGAGTTCAGGTATGCTCTCGATGGTGCTACACATTTTGTTCAATCTGGCTCTATTCTTACTTGGTTGTTCTAGCTTTTATGAAACCGGTCTATGTGATGCAAGGAACGAGTCAATGTTTCCATATTTCCTTTTTGCGTGTGGAAATTATAATGGGTGTGAGTATGGAACCTTTTAGGCAGGCATTTTCAAACAGAAGCCACATACATTGTCATTGATTTTTGGTGCGTTCAAGTGCTAAGACCACGTGTCAAACTCATTCCACGGAGGGCTGAGTGTCAGCGGGTTTTTGATTCACCCTTGTACTTGATTGATGAATTAAGGTCATTGATTAGTAAGGAACTCCCCTCATCTGCTTGTCTAGGTCTTAACTGAAAGGAAAAAACAAAAACCCGCAGACACTCGGCCCTCCTTGGATGAGTTTGACACCCCTGGCTTAGACAGAAAATCTCTGAAAAAGCATGATTTTATCTGACAAGGAAATATGTTTATTGAATATATAAAGGTTACGCATACTTCTCAGCGGGTTTGTCAATAGTAAGGTGACCTGCAAATGTCTAGCCATTTTGTAGCACCTCACGTGATGATGTCAGATATTGTGTAGGTCTACCAAATATGTCTTTATTATTAATGTAATTTGTGTCTTACTGAAGGAAAATGATGTGCCATTTAAAAAACTGAAGAAGAATGACAATGAGGTATTTGCTCATGCTGACATCTCTACTACAAACAAAGAAAAACAATTTAATCTCTTTAATGAATGCTGAACGCCTTGATTATATTATCTTTGATATAGTTCATATTTTGTTTTACAGGTTCTGTATAACATGGTTGTGGAGGTACCTCGATGGTCCAATGCCAAAATGGAGGCAAGTATTGTTTTGGGAGCCTGTCAATGTTACTTTAAGTATTAATCTAATACTATGGTGTGTCCATATACAAGAGAATTTGAGACAACCACCGACATAAAGGAGGTAGACTTTTGTCCGACGAGGTTTGTTGTCCCTTGTTGGCCGAGCTCTGTTTTGACTGATCCAAACACCGTTGAGAGCTTTCTGACGTGCTAGCACACTGGTCTTTGACTAGAAACAGCCAGACAATAGATTAATAATGCATCTGTCTTAAAAAGAAAGGTCCTATAAATATCATCTTCCCTTAATTTATAATGATGTCCTTGCACCAGGCAACTTGTTAATGATATTTAAGCACTTCAGGCAGAGGGAGAGCGAGCTGGAGCTGTGTGAACTTTGAAAGTTGATGGAAAAGGTCATCTCACTGTCTCCAGCAGTGGCAGCTGATGGAATAGTAGAGGAGAATGAAAGTGCAAACTGGGTTTGTGGGTACTATTTATTTTATGAGGATTTTAAAATGGACGCCCTTCTGATGTCACTGTCTCTCTTAAGATGGTAAACTGCTGACCCAAGTTTAGACTGTCATCGTGTGTTAATTATGCATCTTTCTTTTAGATTGCAACCAAGGAACCACTGAACCCGATCAAGCAGGATATGAAGAAGGGCAAACTCCGATACGTGGCCAACGTGTTTCCTCATAAAGGTTACATCTGGAACTACGGGGCGCTCCCACAGGTGAGACCTCTGTCACCTCTGAGTTGATCATCCCGCTGTTGCGTTACGGTGTTCTCTTGTTACGGAGTTGATCATCCTTCTGTCGTGTTACGTATTTCACCATCCCTCTGTTTTCTTCTGGAGAGATTCTAAATGGACATCTATCCCATTGTTAACCCTATTCGCTGGTCGTTCAGCGGAAAACACTAGAACGTCTCAGTGGAAACTCGACTGCCAGTAATGCATTTCTTCTTTCATCCTCTGGCAGTATTGATTTGGCCAAAGTGAATGACTAATACAGGCGGATACATGGAAAACACTTCACGATTCATAAAATGGGTCTTGTTGGTGAAATCCACAGCGTGTGGCCCTGAGCGTTTTCAAATACGAGTGCATTAAGCAGCCTGCCCCGCGGACATCATTGATTTGCCCATTACTTATTAGTATTGTCTGCTGCCCTCCCCACTGGCTGAGAAAGATGCACTGTGGTCGGCTCGACAAATTTGACAGTTCATCTCACGATGTTCGAAATGACGGTATACAAACAAAGTGTTTACATGGCTAATGTTGTTAGAGCTGTCTCTTCTCGTGTTGAAACAGACATGGGAAGACCCGAACCACACGGACAAGGACACCAAGTGCTGCGGTGACAACGACCCCATAGACGTCTGCGAAATTGGCACGCTGGTAAGAGTGTCTAGACTTTGGCTAAATTATATCCAAGAATAATAACATTACTTGTATGTATGAAAGTTAATTTAGTCAGTTAATAGTTCATTTACAAACAATATGTGTCTAGACATATTATAATTAAGCAATAAGGCTTGAGGAGGTGTGGTATATGGCCAATATACCACGGCTAAGGGTGGTCCTTATGCACGACGCAACGCAGAGTGCCTGTATACATCCCTTAGTCGTGATATATTGGCCATATACAACAAACCCCCGAGGTGCCTTATTGCTATTATAAACTGGTTACCAACATAATAAGAGCAGTAAAAATAAATGTTTTGTCATACCCATGGTATACAGTCTGATATACCACGGCTGTCAGCCAATCAGTATTCAGAGCTTAAACCACCCAGTTTATAATATTGATTATAATATGTATATAAAGTAACTCGTATAATGTAATACATGTTAATGTATAGCATGTCATGTATATTGTACTTTTATCTGAGGAGTTGTCTGTCTGCTTACCTGTGTCCTGCAGGTGTGTTCCCCAGGTCAGGTGATCCAGGTGAAAGTGCTGGGGGTCCTGGCCATGATCGACGAGGGAGAGACGGACTGGAAGCTGATAGCCATCAACGTTGACGACCCAGAGGCCCCCAGCCTTAACAGTCAGTCTTAGGAACTTGTCACTGTTGTAGTAGACATTCTCAACACATCGTACACATATTAGGCTCCGTTTACACAGGCAGCCCAATTCAATCAAATAGTGATAAAAAGATATGGTCTTTTGACTAATCAGTTTTGAAAACGATCTGATGTGTAAAGATTGGATCTGACTGGTCAAAATACCAATTAGTGGAAAAATGATCAGAATTGGCCTGCCTGTGTAAACCCAGCCTTAAACACATTATCCGTAGGACAGTAACCTAGTGTGTTTGATCTCAGTATTTTACATTTTTGTAATTTAGCAGACACTGTTATCCGGAGTGACTTACGGGGTAGTGAGTGCACACAATTGTCATATACTGGTCCCCCTTGGGAATCGAACCCACAACCCTGGTGTTGCAAGCACCATGCTCTACCGACTGAGCCACACAGGACCAGCATATGTTTAGAATCACAGTGTGCTCTCTTGTATTCTCCTCAGGTATCGAGGATGTCCGCAAGAGCAGATCAGGTCATTTGGAGGCCACAGTCGACTGGTTTAAAAAATACAAGGTGCCAGACGGCAAGCCCGAAAACCAGTTTGCGTTCAATGGACAGTTCAAAGACAAGGTACATATAGTTTCTCCATTAGGGCCACATACTATATATTAAAGCATAATAGCTGGTATATATCGTACTATTTTCCTGAAAGTGTTCCAGTCCAGTGCCATGGTAGTTACTTTAATAGGAGAGACTCTGATGGTGCATTCCCTTCCCCAGGGATAGCAAATGATTAGTTTCTTTCTATTGTCCTTTGTCTCCCTCCATTCCTTCTCCTCTTTAGGACTTTGCTGTGGAGGTCATTAAGTCCACTCACGAGCACTGGAGGGCACTGGTGCAGAAGCAGACTAATGGTGGCGAGATAGATTGGTGAGGAGCGTGTGTGTGTTATCCCAGCAGGGTGTGTTAGCCCACAATTCTGTGTGTGTGTGTGTCAGTTTCATCCTACGTTACACATAATACACTGCTCATGTGGTTGGTCAGCTAACAGCCCTCCAGCACCCCTTATGAAATTACAATAAGCCTGCATTATATGTTGTTGATTTTTCTGTGTTGCTCGATAATGACCTAAGTTTCTTCTTTAACAACAGTAAAAACGTCTCTGTCTGCGAGAGCCCTTTCAAATTCACTGGGGAGGACGCCTGCAATGTGGTCAAATCGGTGAGAATATCAATTCAGCTCTGTGTGTGTTGTAACTATAACTAAGCTTTGTGTTTTCAAGCAATGTTGTCAGGAACATTCTTAGTATCGCGTTTGGATCTGATAGTCTTGTGACATCATATCCTGTGCTTCCTCCTTAGGCTCCTGCTGGTGGCGAGGCACTTCCTGTATCTCCAGAAGGTATGTATCAAGTGACTGACTTGCTTGACCTTGAGACCCATTTTAGCCACATGATTGAATTGACAAGAAATAAGAAATGCATATATTCATATTATAACTATGTATATTTTACATTCCCTTATTTATTGTCACATTGATATCCACTATTGTCTGTTACAGTGGACAAGTGGCATTTCCTTTCCAAGTGATTCTGGACTGAAGTCCTGCGATGCAAAAAGCTGAGAACTTTTGTCCTATATTCAAATGAAGCACTTCAAGTACTGTATTTTTTCTATTGTTACTGCAAATGTTTTAGTATTCAGCTGATTTGGTTATTCCCATCTAAATTTGTAAATGATTATATCATGTTTTATTGCATTATGTTTGAGACTGACTGTTCTTGTACAGACCAGGCCTATTGTATTTTATTTAAAAGTGCCAAAGTGCATTTCAGTAATGGGTTGTATGCTATTGAAATAAGAACGCATTCTTTGATATTTGTTATTCATAATTTCTCAATTCGAAAACTACATTTGGACAGTTTTCTTTGTAAGGTATCCAATGGTTGGATCCACCTTCTTTTGATAAATAAAAGCATCCAGGTGTGAGACGCTGTGCCTTCGATTGACACCAACAACATTTCCACTCACAAACATGCAGACCAAAATAAATATTTTAAACACTCAAATTCAAATGACAACTAGATGTGAAACTTAAAACGTGCTTTAAATAAATATAAATTTTATTAAAAACACCCACATCTCAGCAATATCAGGAATGATATCATAAACAGCTTTCAAATAAACTGCATTCAGTACATTACAATACTTACAGCATTATAACATTCTTAATTCCATTTTTAGCATACCAACCTTAAAGGGGAACAAGGGAAGCAGTAACAAAAAAAGACGGAGGCAGAAAATAACAAAATGTTTTAAAAACTTTAGTGTCTCGAACTGCAAAATACCAACACGTGTACGTTAAACTGCTAGCTTAACATAAGAGCTGTGCACTCTCCTGCGTTAGTCAAGCTCAAAGTCATTCAAGTAATGTTGAAACACACTCCAACACTCTGAAGCTTTTCAAGTATGGCTATGCTCGTCACCCGCTATGTCTCAGACACTCCTTTTCACCACCACAACCTGCTACTGTCGCTGGGTCCTGTACACTGAAATTCAACATTAGAATGTTCTATTCTTTTTTTTCACAGAAACTGCAATCCTTTACAAAAACTATTAAGTGACTTTAGCTAACAGGAACCTTAGAGCTGTAAACATTGCTGTTTTTTGACAGTGAGTGCGGCAATCTACAAAACCCAGGAACATTATCTAACTGAGCGTCCTGTGAACCTGGAAAAGACTAAAAGATAGATTTGAAAGAAGATTGCTGATAGAAACATGGGCCGTGGGTACATTTGACAAAATTACAAGAAACCTACACCTTTTAACATATTACAATAGTAGGTTGTTATTAAAATCAACAATTGTATTTCCGTAATACAAACACATGGTATGTACAATGTGGCATAATTTATTTTAAACACATTTACAATAATCTACTGATTTTCTTAAATAAAGTGTTTTGTAATATTTTATTACATTGTTTTTTTTCTGAAAAAAGAAAGGAAGTGCTTTGGGAAAACGATAGTATAAATGTTAGCGTGGGGGGGTTGTCACTCAGAAATAACTGTTGACTCATCATATATCATTAAAATCAAATGGAGAGAAAGATAATCGTAATATAATTGTTTAGTGGTTATAAATACATTTCACTATTAAACTATACACAGGCACACAAATGTGCGTCATCTAGCATCATAACTGCCCTGGTCTTGCCTCACAGTAAAAGCGAACGCATCGCTCTTTACCTTGTCAATGCCATACTTTCCCTTTAGTCAATTCAGTGCATATTATATGTTCAAATTTACTTCAAAAGTATACCACCAATCTACTAGCTAAAGCATAAGTACACAAAAAAAACGCAGGTCGTCAATTTCATATTTTGCTGATAGTTTAGTTTTGTGTTTTTTAAGTGTGTGTATTTGAGGGGGGGGGGAAGAAACCCACACACTGCTCTTGCTAGTGTCACCGCTCTTTACTAAGCGTTACGTATCAGCCTCAAGGCCTTCATCAGATGGCTCTGACGAAAGCTCGGACAAGCCTTGAGGCCGATACGTAAAGCTTAATAAAGAGCGGTGATACTAGCAAGAGCAGTGTGCGGGTTTCTTCTTTTTTCTCCTCTCAACTGTTACCGTGCACTTGCAACAAAGATAGCTCAGATGTGCGAGTGCCTTTTTTAAGGGTGTGTGTATACAGTACCAGTCAAAAGTTTGGACACACATACTCATTCAAGGGTTTTTCTTTATTTTTGACTATTTTCTACATTGTAGAATAATAGTGAAGATATCAAAACTATGAAATAACACATGGAATCATGTAGTAACCAAAAAGTGTTAAACAAATCAAAATATATTTTAGATTCTTCAAAGTAGCCACCTTTTGCCTTGATGACAGCTTTGCACACGCTTGGCATTCTCTCAACCAGCTTCACCTGGAATGCTTTTCCAACAGTCTTGAAGGAGTTCCCACATATGCTGAGCCATTGTTGGCTGCTTTTCCTTCACTCTGTGGTCCAACTCATCCCAAACCATCTCAATCGGGTTGAGGTCGGGTGATTGTGGAAGCCAGGTCATCTGATGCAGCACTCCATCACTCTCCTTCTTGGTCAAATAGCCCTTACACAGCCTGGAGGTGTGTTGGGTCATTTTCCTGTTGAAAAACATATGATAGTCCCACTAAGCGCAAACCAGATGGGATGGTGTATCACTGCAGAATGCTGTGGTAACCATGCTGGTTAAGTGTGCCTTGAATTCTAAGAAAATCACAGACAGTGTCACCAGCAAAGCACCCCCACATCATCACACATCCTCCTCCATGCTTCATGGTGGGAACCACACATGCAGAGATCATCCATTCACCTACTCTTCGTCTCACAAAGACACGGCGGTTGGAACCCAAACTCTCAAATTTGCACTCATCAGACCAAAGGACAAATTTCCACTGGTCTAATGTCCATTGCTCATGTTTCTTGGCCCAAGCAAGTCTCTAATTATTATTATTATTAGTGTCCATTAGTAGTGGTTTCTTTGCAGCAATTTGACCATGAAGGCCTGATTCACGCAGTCTCCTCTGAACGGTTGATGTTGAGATGTCTGTTACCTGAACTCTGTGAAGCATTTATTTGGGCTGCAATTTCTGAGGCCGGTAACTCTTAATGAACTTATCCTCTGCTGCAGAGGTAACTCTGGGTCTTCCTTTCCTGTGGCGGTCCTCATGAGAGCCAGTTTCATCATAGCACTTGAAGGTTTTTTTTTGCGACTGCACTTGAAGAAACTCTCCGGATTGACTGACCTTCATGTTTAAAGTCATGATGGACTGTCATTTTCCTTTGCTTATTTGAGCTGTTCTTGTCATAATATGGAAATTCCACAAATTAATTTTTAACAAGGCACACCTGTTAATTGAAGTGCATTCCAGGTGACTACCTCATGAAGCTGGTTGAGAGAATGCCAAGAGTGTGCAAAGCTGTCATCAAGGCAAAGGGTGGCTATATAAATTATATTTAGATTTTTTTCACACTGTTTTTGGTTGTTACATGATTCCATATGTATTATTTAATAGTTTTGGTGTCTTTACTATTATTCTACAATGTAGAATATAGTAAAAATAAAGAAAAACCCTTGAATGAGTAGGTGTGTCCAAACTTTTGACTGGTAGTGTAAGTAATTCATTGGGATTCAAGGTGGAGGCAAATCGCTGAATGAGAGGAAAACTAGATGAATGTACAGAAATGAGTTGAAATATCCCTGATTTTGCTATTATATCAAAGCTTAAAGGTCAAGTAATTCTTCCTAGTAGATCGAGCATGAAGAAAGCAGTAAGCAATGAACTCAGCTTTGGTGGTGGCCTGAAGTCTGTTATTGTAGTTAACTTTTTTTTGAAAGTGACAACAAAGGAAGGAGAAAGAAATGCCTTTGTATCATGCTCCTGTAATATTGCCAAACTAGTTCTGAGGTATATGGCAAGTAGGTACTTTAACTGTACATCATTCATTAGCCTTCTCAACGCCCCTAGGGTCTCACATTATATGTTCGCATAGCAGGTTGAGTAGCACCATATGTATTTAAAATCAGTTCAAACCCAAAGAAATATAACTTTTCTTTACAACACTAAAATCCTTAAGCGTTAAAAAAAGAGTAATTAATTTACTGTACAAATCTAATCTTTTATCATACAACTAGATTACAATTATTTAAAGATCAACCACAGCAAGCCAGCTGCCTTTGAAACCGTGATACTGACATTTGAGCTAACCCTGTTTCATGTCCTACACCAAAGGAAGGTAAGGAACATGTTCACAAAACACAACAGTCGCATGACAACACGTAATATATCCACAATTCAGGTTTTTTCTGTGAACCTGTGGTCAAGAACTCTGAAACAGTTGCTGACAAAGTAAATAAACCTTGAGAGAATATGCGAGAATCACATTTTTTGTTGTTGAAACATTACCGTCTAAAAATGCACCTTTTTAGAATGGCTCGATTTACAATGTAACGGACATGATAACAATTGTGAAACTGAAAGCACCAGAAAGTAAAATGTAAAAATTCGATTGGCATGATATTCATACTGTTTTACAGGTAGGCTACAGTAATTTAAATCAAGTTTTTTGTGATAAATCTATCAATTTCATGTCTAGAAAATAATTCCTTTGTTGTAACTGTAGACATTTTTGCACCAATCATCTGATCTGAAGGTATTATCAAAATATTTCACCTTCAATATCAAAAGTGCTTTTTTTTTGCTGATGATATTTTGTACAGTATTTTCAGTTTCATTCATTTTCACACAAATCATCTGGAGAAACGCGTTTATCTATGCAAACTGATTTGGTTCAAACATGAAGACTTTTGAACAAAACTGTATAATAAACAAACGCTCCACTTTTAGCACCGTTATTGTGGTGTGTCCACAAAGTTCAGTGTTTTTTACAGTATGTCAAGATTATATATATAAAAAATAATGTTTAAACGCTTAATTAGAAAATTAAAGCCACCAAAAAGAAACAATGTTTCCAGTAAATATAGAAGTCCTGATGTATTGGACCTGCAAAGCACCCGAGAAACGTTAACAGTGTGTATCTTGTAAAAGTAACCAGATAATAAATACTTCCTTAGTAGAGGAGGGTCAACCAACCAATCGGTAAGGTCCGAACTTTCAAGAGGTGACAAACCTGATGTACTCCATAACCAATTGATCAAGGTCCTTCTCCAACTACGCTGTGTGTTCTTCTGACACGGTTGCTTACCGTCAGGAGAGAGAGGACGCTCTGTGTTTTGAGGCTAGTGGTGCTTCAGCTTGAGGTTTTAAGATAGCACCGTCAGTATAGCACCGTGAGTTTTAATTCTCAGTGTTATTCCTCGTGAGTGAACCCTACAGAACAGTATGAACATCTCTTGTCTAGATGAAGCGGCTGTACGGCCCTGTGACCTTGGTAAAAGCGTAGGGCGACGTGTTGACGTAGGTGTTTGTGGTGCACGACATGGACCTCTCCATGAGGGTCTGGATGAAGCGCTTGTACGGAGGCTCCCCTTGCTGCTCCGACAGCTCCGGGTGCTCCCTCTTCGCTCCCTTCTTAGTGCTCTTGCTGGGCGTCACTGTGGCGCCCTCGGCCCCGTTCCTCTCGGCGTCCTCATCCTTCTCCCGTTGCTTCTCGGCCATCTTGGCCTCCCACAGCGCCAGGCCGTGCTTCGCCTCGTTCATGTTCTTGTGCTGGTAAAACACCAGGGAGATGCGAGCGGGGTGGTTGCGTTTGGGGTTTTTTAGCGGCGTGGTGGCATGCATCTCCCGCTTGGCACACTCGATGAGGATGGAGCCGTGACTGGGTGCCACAGCCACCCCGCCGATCTCCGGATCCAGGAAGTTGTGCTCGTTGTCGGACCACATGGCCGGCTTCTCCTTGGGTGTGGTGGGCGTTGGCGGACCCGACCTGGGCTCCTGCTTGATCATGGGGGAACCCCCATGGAGGTGTTCGTTGGGGAACCCTGGTTGCGTGGGTGTCATGCACGGGCTTTGGAGACCCATCTCGGTCTTGACTTGCATACAGAAGGGGTCCTGGGGCCCGCCGGGGGGGAACATTTTGGTGCTCTGGGAGAGGTAGGGATTGGGGTACCCACCAAACTGATTGCCTTTGCTTACTGCTGCTGCATAGTCCAGCCCTGGGTGGTGGGCTGAGGGCGGCCTGGAGAGGGCATCCAGGTATTGGGCATCGGGGGCACCGCTGGGACCGTACGAGGGGGGACCGTAGGGGCTCATGGGGTGAATGCCGGACCTCATGCTGCTACAGTTGCTGTAACCATTGATCTGTAAACCGGGCTCACCATACTGCGGCGGGTAGTTGACCCCATAGCGTTGGTGCGCACCATACTGTTGCTGCATGTCGGGGTAAAGCGCTCCTGGCCTCTGTTGCCGGTACATGTCCAGGTGCTTTGGGTTCGAGGTGTAGTAAGGGTGGTAGTTGTCTAAGGGCGAACCTCCGTTACACTGGTAACCCGAGTAGGGGCTACCTGGAGTCATGGGGCTGGGATAAGAGCTCGGTGGATTCGACCCATTCATGTAAGAGGTGGGTACGTGCAAAGGGGAGGGGTAAGGGCTTGCTGAGGCTGGTGGCTGGGGGTACATGCTACCTGGCTTGGAAGTGCTTTGAAAAGGGCCGGGGTGGTTGGGGAAGCCGGCGTAGGGGCTGGCTGGATGGGGGGAGCCAGGGAAGGCGTGAAGGGCGTTCTGGTGCTGCTGTTGCTGGAGTTGCTGGAGGTGGGCGCCGAGGGGGTGACCTGGCGGCTGACCTGGTGGCTGGGGGGTCGTTCCCATGGCACCTGGAATTGGACCTGGGAGAAGAGAGCGATGGAAACACATCTTAGAAACAGGCAGCATAACTCGGGCCCGTTGTTTTGGGTGATCATGTCCTAGATTTTTATCTTTATTTTAAGTATTTTCCAAAAATTTGAATTACACCAAAAATGCAAGCAATTGTCTGAGAATGGTGCTGCACCATCTGACATAAAATGGGACAGTTTGATGAAAAAGCTTTAAATGAAAGGCTCAAATCCAAGTAATGTGACAAAACACAGGGCCCTAAGCATAACATAAAAAATTCTAAGAAATACTGTAGACTGACTGTGTACGATATCACCAGTCATTATACAAGATGATGCCAAGCATGCATGTTGATCGATCTTTAAAGATTCAATCTATTAGAGGCTGATGGAATGCTAGAACGTGCCGGAGGAGAACAACAGTATCGTCTGTGTCTTCTATTCTAAAATATCACTATAGTCCTACTACATTAGCGTCTTGTGTCTGAACCCTACTACACTGTGTACATCTCCACCCACCTGTCCCTGGAGTGCTCTGAGCTATGCTCTCATAAGTGCTACTAGATTTCAGCTTGGCCTGTAGGGCTTTCTCCGCCTTCGAAGGCGTGTCCGGTCCCCCGGCATTCTTGGTTGCGGCAGCCCGCTTGGCGTCCAGCTTCTTCTGCCGGCAGGACTTGGCGGGCTCGGAGAGCATGCGGATCTGGCGGCGGAAGGCATTGAGCACCTGGATGGCGCCCGTCTTGATCTTCTCCTGCTGGCCCTCTGCACTGCCAAATTCGTCCGTTGGCGAGGCCTTGTAAAGGGGCAGCACATGGAGCTGCTCGTCCTCCGGAATCTTCCCGATCTGGCGGTTGTCCTCCTTGGTTAGCGTGCACACCTGGGATAGATGGTGGGTGGGAAGAGACAAGCTTGAGTGCTCTGTTTGTTTTTTACAAATGTTTTGACTAGTGTTATTTTATTTACTTCTGAATATCCACTGGGAAGAGGCGTCTTCTGTTTATTGCAGTAAACAGAAGATTTATTGCAAACATTTGATACTGTATTGGCATTTTGCTCTGTCATATTTAGATGTTGGCTTACAACAGTGCTGCCCCCCTGCATGTTGTGGAGGTCTCTGTGAGCGTGAGCGCAGAAGTCCATACAAGCGGTGACCCCGGAGAACGGTCGCCCCTCCCCCTTTCCCAGACGGCAGTCTGGCGCTCTTTGCTCATGTTCCACCTGTGGATGAACAATATGGGAGTTAGTCACTGTCTGCAGACAGGTGGCGTCATTCCTCAGGCGAGTCACTGTACTACTGTAGATAAGTGGTTCTATCTGGCGTTAAGAGAATGTGGGTTACTGGGTTAAGTACCAGTATGTCACAGAAATACCAGGGTTGTGTTCAGTTGAAAATGTTTCGAAACATCGAGAAAAATGGAGGTACAACTTGAACTTGTCCAATGAACACACAGATTTTTGTCTGCGGTTGCAAAACATTTTGCTACGGCGTGCCCCACTGAACACGACCCTCAGTGCAAAGAGAAGACATGGATTCCCATAGGGTTTATGTTACGAGCATAAAAATCAGTCTCACTAAATGAAACTTATCACTGTTCAAGCTAATAAATAATTTCATTTAAAGGCTCTTGTTGGGGATGTAGCCCCCTTTAAATTAATCATGGGTAGGATTTTTTTGTTGTTGTTAATGTTGATTTAATGCTATACATGTAAAATGTCTGGCAGTACTGTACATGGAAGCTGCCCAGAAATCCTTACCTGGTTTTGATAGGCGTCCGGTGCCAGGGTTTTGTATGTGGGGGCCATTAGGGTTGCCAGATTCTGAAGGTTTTGCTCCAACCTTTCTTCCTGATAGAGAAGCAAAACACATTATTTCAGTGTAGCTTTGTTTTGATGACTGGCAATGCATAATTAGAGTAACACTAAATAAATATGTTTATTAATACAGTATGTACTGTATGTTTCACCTCTTTCGGGTCGTCCCCAGTTAGCTTGAATTTGCGTGGGATTTTGCTCCTGGCAAACTTGCAGCCGTTGTAGTACATGCTCCAGGAGCAGCCGAAGGAGAAGGAAGCGCCACAGGCCTCTGGGTCCAGCCCCTGGCACGCACACGTCCTCCTAAACAACAAGGATGAGAGGAATAACTCTGTTATATAATTATACTGAACAAAAATATGAACGGAACGTGCAACAATTTAAACTATTTTACTGAGTTATAGTTCATATAAAGAAATCAGTCAATTGAAATTAATTCATTAGACCTTAATCTATGGATTTCACATGACTGGGCAGGGGCACAGCCATGGATGGGCCTGGGAGGGCATAGGCCCAGCCAATCAGAATCTTTTCCCCCACAAAAGGGCTTTATTACAGACAGAAATGCTCCTCAGTTTTATCAGCTGCCCGGCTGGCCTCAGATGATACTGCAGGTGAAGAAGTCGGATGTGGAGGTCCTGGGCTGGCATGGTTACACGTGGTCTGCGGTTGTAAGCCGGTTGGACATACTGCCAAATTCTCCAAATGACGTTGGAGACAACTTAAGGTCGAGAAATCAGCATTCAATTCTCTGGAAACAGCTCTGGTGGACATTCCTGCAGTCAGCATGCCAATTGCACGCTCCCTCAAAACTTGAGACATCTGTGGCATTGTGTTGTGTGACAAAACTGCACATTTTAGAGTGGCCTTTTATTGTCCCCAGAACAAGGTGCACCTGTGTAAAGATAATGCTGTTTATTCAGCTTCTTGATATGCCACACCTGATGGATGAATTATCTTCGCAAAGGAGAAATGCTCACTAACGGGGATGTAAAGAAATTTGAGCAATTATTTTTGAGAAATACAATTTTTATGCATATGGAACATTTCTGGGATCTTTTATTTCAGCTCATGAAACCAACACTTTACATTAACATTTTTGTTCAGTATATTTGGTGGGAACCTATATTTGTCCTATTTCACACATACAAGTGTGTATTGGAAATGTGTTTTTTTGCATATGCCAATTCTCCCTGAGAGATCCTAAGAGAGTGAGGTCATGGCCAAGGTCTGCCATTGTCAACCACGATCTTAGAGCAATTAAGCTAAAGTGCCTTGCTTAAAGGCACATCAACAGATTTTTCCCCTTGTCGTCTCTGGGATTCTAACTAGCAACGTTACGGTTATTGGCCCAACGCTCTAACCAATAGGCCATGCTATTATACAAAAATATAAACGTAAAATGCAAAGTATTTGTGTTTCATGTTTCATGACTTGAAATGAAAAATACCAGAAATGTTCCATATGCACAAAAAGCTTATTTCTCTCAAATTTTTCTCTCACAATTTTTTTTAAATCTCTGTTAGTGAGCATTTCCCCTTTGCCAAGATAATTAATCCACCTGACAGGTGTGGCATATCAAGAAGCTGATTAAACAGCATGATCATTACACAGGTGCACCTTGTACTGGGGACAATAAAAGGCCAATATAAAATGTGCAGTTTTGTCACACAACACAATGCCACAGATGTCTCAAGTTGAGGGAGCGTGCAATTGGCAAGCTGACTGCAGGAATGTCAAACAGAGCTGATTCCACAGGATTTAATGTTCATTTCTCTTGAATGTTGATTTCTCTACCATAAGCCGCCTCCAACGTCATTTTAGAGATTTGAGCAGTACGTCCAACCGTCCTCACACCTGCAAAACACGTGTAACCATACCAGCCCAGGACCTCCACATCCGGCTTCTTCACCTGCGGGATCATCTGAGGGTGGGGTGGGGGGGGTTTATCTCTGTCTGGTTCTGGCTCCCCAGTGGGTGGGCCTATGTCTTCCCAGGTCCACCCATGGCTGCACCCATTACCCGGTCATGTGAAATCCATAGATTAGGGCCTAAGGAATTGATTTCAATTGACTGATTTCCTTCTATGAACTGTAACTCAGTAAAATCTTAGAAATTGTTGCATGTTGCATTTATACCCCTGGCACGCACACGTCCCGCACGCACATGAGAGGAACAACTCCTTTATATCAGGCACATGTACTCCTTAACAACAAGGATGAGAGGAACAACTCCTTTATATCAGGCACATGTACTCCTTAACAACAAGGACGAGGGGAACAACTCCTTTATATCAGGCACATGTACTCCTTAACAACAAGGACGAGGGGAACAACTCCTTTATATCAGGCACATGTACTCCTTAACAACAAGGACGAGGGGAACAACTCCTTTATATCAGGCACATGTACTCCTTAACAACAAGGACGAGGGGAACAACTCCTTTATATCAGGCACATGTACTCCTTAACAACAAGGACGAGGGGAACAACTCCTTTATATCAGGCACATGTACTCCTTAACAACAAGGATGAGAGGAACAACTCCTTTATATCAGGCACATGTACTCCTTAACAAGGATGAGAGGAACAACTCCTTTATATCAGGCACATGTACTCCTTAACAAGGACGAGAGGAACAACTCCTTTATATCAGGCACATGTACTCCTTAACAACAAGGACGAGAGGAACAACTCCTTTATATCAGGCACATGTACTCCTTAACAACAAGGACGAGGGGAACAACTCCTTTATATCAGGCACATGTACTCCTTAACAACAAGGACGAGAGGAACAACTCCTTTATATCAGGCACATGTACTCCTTAACAACAAGGACGAGAGGAACAACTCCTTTATATCAGGCACATGTACTCCTTAACAACAAGGACGAGAGGAACAACTCCTTTATATCAGGCACATGTACTCCTTAACAACAAGGACGAGGGGAACAACTCCTTTATATCAGGCACATGTACTCCTTAACAACAAGGACGAGAGGAACAACTCCTTTATATCAGGCACATGTACTCCTTAACAACAAGGACGAGAGGAACAACTCCTTTATATCAGGCACATGTACTCCTTAACAACAAGGACGAGAGGAACAACTCCTTTATATCAGGCACATGTACTCCTTAACAACAAGGACGAGGGGAACAACTCCTTTATATCAGGCACATGTACTCCTTAACAACAAGGACGAGGGGAACAACTCCTTTATATCAGGCACATGTACTCCTTAACAACAAGGATGAGGGGAACAACTCCTTTATATCAGGCACATGTACTCCTTAACAACAAGGACGAGAGGAACAACTCCTTTATATCAGGCACATGTACTCCTTAACAAGGATGAGAGGAACAACTCATTGAATGCTATTCATAAAACTCCATGCTAGATTTACCAAGTGCTCCCTCCTAGAAGTACATTTGCCAAAACCCTTAATCAACACCTACTATTTATTGTCATAGGCTTGGAAAATGTGTAAAAATCTTTAATCAAACACATTGCTGTGAATTTATACATTTCTAAATACCAGGTGGTACGGTTACCATTCCAAAAAAGGTTTATTACGTACAGTTGAAGTCGGAAGTTTACATACACCTTAGCCAAATACATTTAAACTCAGTTTTTCACAATTCTTGACATTTAATCCAATAAAAAATTCCCTGTCTTAGGTCAGTTAGGATCACCACTTTATTTTAAGAATGTGAAATGTCAGAATATTAGTAGAGAGAATGATTTATTTCAGCTTTTATGTCTTTCATCACATTCCCAGTGGGTCAGAAGTTTACATACACTCAATTAGTATTTGGTAGCATTGCCTTTAAATTGTTTAACTTGGTTCAAACGTTTTGGGTAGCATTCCACAAGCTTCCCACAATAAGTTGGGTATATTTTGGCCCATTCCTCTCACATGCTTTTTCAGTTCTGCCCACAAATTGTCTATAGGATTGAGGTCAGGACTTTGTGATGGCCACTCCAATACCTTGACTTTGTTGTCCTTAAGCCATTTTGCTACAACTTTGGAAGTATGCTTGGGGTCATTGTCCATTTGGAAGATCCATTTGCGACCAAGCTTTAACTTCCTGACTAATGTCTTGAGATGTTGCTTCAATTTATCCACATGATTTTCCTTCCTCGTGAGGCCATCTATTTTGTGAAGTGCACCAGACCCTCCTGCAGCAAAGCACCCCCACAACATGATGCTGCCACTCCCGTGCTTCACGGTTGGGATGGTGTTCGTCAGCTTGCAAGCCTCCCCCTTTTTCCTCCAAACATAATGATGGTCATTATGGCCAAACAGTTCTATTTTTGTTTCATCAGACCAGAGGACATTTATCCAAAAAGTACGATCTTTGTCCCCATGTGCAGTTGCAAACCGTAGTCTGGCTTTTTAAAATTGTATTACTTTTTTCTGAGGTCTTGGCTGATTTCTTTAGATTTTCCCATGATGTCAAGCAAAGAGGCACTGAGTTTGAAGGTAGGCCATGAAATACATCTACAGGTACACCTCCAATTGACTTAAATTATGTCAATTAGCCTATCAGAAGCTTCTAAAGCCATGACATCATTTTCTGGAATTTTCCAAGCTGTTTAAAGGCACAGTCAACTTAGTGTATGTAAACTTCTGACCCACTGGAAATGTGATACAGTGAATTCTTGTAACGGTTTTCCGAGCAGGGATTGAAGGAGCAGGGATTGAACCAAAATGCAGCGGATTGTGAAGACATAATGATTTATTAAAGTAAAGACGGAAAAACACGAAAACGAAATACACTTGAATAATAAACAAAATAACAAAACGGAGTAGACAGACCTGGACATGGAACTTACAATAAACACGAAGAACTCACGAACAGGAACAGACTACAAAAAACCGAGACAGTCCCGTATGGTGCGACAAACACTGACACAGGAGACAACCACCCACAAAGAACACTGTGAAACAACCTACCTAAATATGACTCTCAATTAGAGGAAACGCCAAACACCTGCCTCTAATTGAGAGCCATACCAGGCAACCCTAAACCAACATAGAAACAGAAAACATAGAATGCCCACCCAAACTCACGTCCTGACCAACTAACACATAAAACAAACTAACAGAAATAGGTCAGGAACGTGACAATTCTAAGTGAAATAATCTGTCTGTAAACAATTGTTGAAAAAATTACTTGTGTCATGCACAAAGTAGATGTTCCATCCGACTTGCCAAAACTATAGTTTGTTAACAAGACATTTGTGGAGTGGTTGAAAAACTAGTTTTAAAATGACTCCAACCTAAGTGTATGTAAACTTCCGACTTCAACTGTATACTCCCAATATCTTAAGTCAAGTATAATTGTAATTGCGAATACGTAAGTATGGATAATTGAGATTTACACTGCTCAAAAAAATAAAGGGAACACTTAAACAACACAATGTAACTCCAAGTCAATCACACTTCTGTGAAATCAAACTGTCCACTTAGGAAGCAACACTGATTGACAATAAATTTCACATGCTGTTGTGCAAATTGAATAGACAACAGGTGGAAATTATAGGCAATTAGCAAGACACCCCCAATAAAGGAGTGGTTCTGCAGGTGGTGACCACAGACCACTTCTCAGTTCCTATGCTTCCTGGCTGATGTTTTGGTCACTTTTGAATGCTGGCGGTGCTTTCACTCTAGTGGTAGCATGAGACGGAGTCTACAACCCACACAAGTGGCTCAGGTAGTGCAGCTCATCCAGGATGGCACATCAATGCGAGCTGTGGCAAGAAGGTTTGCTGTGTCTGTCAGCGTAGTGTCCAGAGCATGGCGGCGCTACCAGGAGACAGGCCAGTACATCAGGAGACGTGGAGGAGGCCGTAGGAGGGCAACAACCCAGCCGCAGGACCGCTACCTCCGCCTTTGTGCAAGGAGGAGCAGGATGAGCACTGCCAGAGCCCTGCAAAATGACCTCCAGCAGGCCACAAATGTGCATGTGTCTGCTCAAACGGTCAGAAACAGACTCCATGAGGGTGGTATGAGGGCCCGATGTCCACAGGTGGGGGTTGTGCTTACAGCCCAACACCGTGCAGGACGTTTGGCATTTGCCAGAGAACACCAAGATTGGAAAATTCGCCACTGGCGCCCTGTGCTCTTCACAGATGAAAGCAGGTTCACACTGAGCACATGTGACAGATGTGACAGTCTGGAGACGCCGTGGAGAACGTTCTGCTGCCTGCAACATCCTCCAGCATGACCGGTTTGGCGGTGGGTCAGTCATGGTGTGGGGTGGCATTTCTTTGGGGGGCCGCACAGCCCTCCATGGGCTCGCCAGAGGTAGCCTGACTGGCATTAGGTACCGAGATGAGATCCTCAGACCCCTTGTGAGACCATATGCTGGTGCGGTTGGCCCTGGGTTTCTCCTAATGCAAGACAATGCTAGACCTCATGTGGCTGGAGTGCGTCAGCAGTTCCTGCAAGAGGAAGGCATTGATGCTATGGACTGGCCCGCCCGTTCCCCAGACCTGAATCCAATTGAGCACATCTGGGACATCATGTCTCGCTCCATCCACCAATGCCACGTTGCACCACAGACTGTCCAGGAGTTGGCGGATGCTTTAGTCCAGGTCTGGGAGGAGATCCCTCAGGAGATCATCCGCCACCTCATCAGGAGCATGCCCAGGCGTTGTAGGGAGGTCATACAGGCACGCGGAGGCCACACACACTACTGAGCCTCATTTTGACTTGTTTTAAGGACATTACATCAAAGTTGGATCAGCCTGTAGTGTGGTTTTCCACTTTAATTTTGAGTGTGACTCCAAATCCAGACCTCCATGGGTTGATAAATTTGATTTCCATTGATAATTTTTGTGTGATTTTGTTGTCAGCACATTCAACTATGTAAAGAAAAAAGTATTTAATAAGAATATTTCATTCATTCAGATCTAGGATGTGTTATTTTAGTGTTCCCTTTCTTTTTTTGAGCAGTGTATATAGGAGCTAGTCATCGCTTCCCAGTGGGAAAGTGTAGTTTCGCGCACACAAAGAAACTCCTATAACTTTTACTTATGAGTCAGCCTAGCAGTGAAAAATTACATTGGAAACCTGCAGTTAAGCCTGTCCGTCTTATGTCCCATGCCTATGTGAATGACATGGTAAAAGGGAAATAGCATGTCGATTTTGGCTAGCAGGGTGTGCATTCATAGTATACTATCGGCAGTTGTTTGATGACATGGTGAAGGACATTACATCATGCTGAAACTGCACGCTACACCATTACACATGCGCTCCTGTAGAGTGCAGACATTATACCTCCTGTTTGAGCGGTTGAGACAGATTGAGACAGATGCTGCCAGTAGAATAGTTAATGCAGTCATTGTGTGCATTGACTAGAACAAGCTGTTCTACCTGACAGAGTGTAGCCACGTACACAGCGCTTTGGAGAGCTAAATTAGTTAGCTATGTTATACATGGAATAGCCTGGTCCCAGATCTGTTTGTGCTGTCTTGGCAACTCCTGTGAATGGTCATTGTCATGCCAACAAATGACCATAGTAGTTGGCAAGACAGCACAAACAGATCGGAGACCAGGCTAGACACAGAGGGATAAAGCATTAGAATGTGTAACTGACTGAGTGTAGGATGATGGACCAGCTTTGGGAAAACTTTGTCACAAACAACGCTATGACATGGTAAGTGTGATCACTTCCTCTCACCATGGGTTGGGTTGAATAGCCTTCAACTATCAATAATTCACCACCAGGTAACTCATCCCAGATATGGTTCAGGGTATTGTAAAGTGAAGCTACCCAGGAGACAACAGAAGGGAGTGCGTGAATGAGCTGTTCTGTTCATTGGTATCAGGACCGGGACAAGCTGGCCTTTGATATTATGGTATATCATATTATGGTAACTGACCAAATACCCAGCTAGTGTGTGTCATGCCTGGTTGTCAGTTAAGCAGGTATGGTTAAAATGTATCCCCTATCATAACTCTACTACCTTAGTTTGTTTTCAGGTATTATATTCAATTTGAAGATGTACACTGAACAAAAAGATAAATGCAACATGCAACAATTTCTACGATTTTACAGAGTTACAGTTCATATAAGGAAATCAGTCAATTGAAATAAATTAATTGAAACAATAAATGAAACTATGGATTTGACATGACTGGGAATACAGATAGGCATCTGTTGGTCACAGATAGGCCTACCTTAATTAGAAAAGGTGAAGAAAATGTGTGCGCTTGGTTCAGCTGTCTAAACACATGTATGGTATGATAGAAGCAGGGGCGCAACTTTCGTTTTAGAAGTGGGCGGTACATCATTTCTATTTTTTATTTGTTGCCAGATGGATAACCCCTCCAAACAGTGTACCCAACCGCTCGGAGGCGTCCGCATAGTCCTAAAACACACCACTGCCTCGTTTAGGATCACATTCCAATGCTAAAACTGGGGGGGGGACAAAAATGCAATTTCAGAATGTGGGGGGACAGCCGTCCCCAGTGAAAGTTGCGGCCCTGATTAGAAATTACAATTTTAGAGGCAAAGGCCCTTACTCCTCGTTAATGGCACATCGTCGCTGGGTGAGGGCCCCGTGTCTCGTCAGCGTGTCGCTGAGCTCCATGTAGAGCTGGTCTGCCATGGTGGTGGGGATGCCTTCCCAGATCAGGATGATCACCACGATGCACGCCGCCTCGCACTTGTGGCGCTCCCGCTCACGCACCAGCACCAGGAGCTTCTCGTCCACGCTGCCGCGCCGGATCACCTGGAACACACCAATGTCTTGATTTATTTTATTTGATTGTAAATCTCATTGAGATTAAGTGCCTTTTTCCCCAGAGGCATCTGGTCTGAGATCACAGCGAGATAGTACAGTAAAGTTTCCCTTCAAATTACAATATGGTGCGTTTTCACAATTGACAATTTTGCTCTAAATACCAATCCTCGATTCTAATTTCGGCTATCCCAATTGGGTGGCAGGTAGCCTAACGTTTAGAGCGTTGGGTCAGTAACCGAAAGGTCGCTGGTTCTAATACCCTAGCCGACAACGTGAACGATCTGTCGATGTGCCCTTGATGAAGGAAAGGAACATCTTATTAAGATGTCACCACCACCCATGACTTCAACTCTATTCTTAAACCAATACTGTCTGATCAGTGATCACCAAAGTATGGAAGGTACACGTTACAGCATCCCCAATTCAGAGTGAATCCTCCATATATTTACATTTTAGTGCCCTAATTTGCTCCAGAGGCGCTGTACTACTATGGCTGACCCTGTAAAACAACACATTTCCCTGCACCTATCCGGTGTGTGATAATAATAAAATAAATGAATTTCGGAGATATTGTCATACTTCATTCACACTTACCCATTTAGCAATGGGGCATCCCTGTGTACTCTTCCCTTCTTTGCCTGTGTACACCACTTTTTCAATCCTGATGGCACTGCCAGTTAGCCCAGACCTTCAAAAGCAAGAATGATAGTTAGAGTAGATGCATGTGATATAGTAACAGAAGAGTGTACGGCAATACAATGAGAATATGAACAATGTTTGTTAAGTGTGGGTGTAAATATGGGGTTCAGAAGTGTACAACGTTACAGAGCGTTCTGATTGTAACGTTACAGAGCGTTCTGATTGTAACGTTACAGAGCGTTCTGATTGTAACGTCTCCACATTAAATGTGATATATATGATATATGCAATGATATATATATATATACATACAGTAGATGACTGACAGGGGGCGCTGTGTTGAAACCACAGAGCCTCCATCTTGGCACTCTCCCACCATTGTAAATAATATTTTGGAAGCTTTAGAAATGCATTTATTAATGTCTACATTTTGTTTTTGCCACGTTTATTCTATTACAGACACCTTAATGCATACTTTTAAATTATATGATGTCACCTAAACATACAAATTTAAAAAATAGACAATTTTCCTTAAAATATCATTTTTTAGAGATCACTAATGTTATTGTCCCCACCACAACAACAAAACACATGTAATTTTGTTCTTAAAACACTGTAGAAATCAATTCATTCCTAACACGGCCTGCTCCTACTGGGGAGTACCAATATGGCATCAAAGCCTCTCAATAGCATCAGCGATCCAGGGCTTATATACCATTTAGCAGACGCTGTTATCCAAAGCAGCATACACTCATGCATGCATACATTTTACGTACGGGTGGTCTCAGGAATCGAACCCATTATCCTGGCGTTGCAAGAGCCATGCTCTACCAACTGAGCTACAGAGGACCACAGTCACACAGCTACAGAGGATCACAAATGTAAAAGGAATGGAACAAATACAGACTTGACGCACGTATTCCCAGGTTAAATACTAATGGAATGTCTACGTGTCATATCCATTTATATGCCACCATGTTGAATTCTGGTGAGTGGTAAAATCAGGAACCTGTCACTCTAAGTATGGAGGTCATGTGACCAGAAAGTGATCCCAAAATGGCTCTGGTGTGAGAAAGCTTGAATTGAAATGTTTGTTTGAAACCATGAAAAGTTCAGTAATTGTGCACAGAAATACCTGTTCCTATGGTTTATTTGCGTGTGAGAAAGCAACTGTTAAAATGTTTGTTTGAAACATTGAGAAGTTCAGTAATTGTAATTGTAATTGTAATTGTGCATAGAAAAACCTGTTCCTTTGTATTATGTGGGATGACTCGGGATAAAACAACCCACCTTGTCTCCATGATGTCACGGATGGCCTTGATATTCGGAGCGGAGCCCAGGTGAGTGTAATACGGCCCTTCGTCCTTCTCACTGATTGACTCTGTATCAAAACAAAGAAAGAGACATCCCCCGTACCCAAATTAGACATCAACCAACAAATAATCTGTGTGTAAAGACAGACATGAAATGTGACTCACCCACGCAGTGGCAGGAAGGGATATCATACTGGGTTTTGATAGGAGTATCCAATAGGTTTTTAATGGGAGTATCCAAGAGTTTCATGGGGGAATTCATAAAACTCTGGAGCAGGGGTTCCTGCTTGGGGGTGAAGTCTAGGTGGGGTCTTTTCAGACCATTGGAGCCAGGGCGCCCCATCCCCATGTCCTCCATCCCACCCGACCCACCGTCCAGGTCCGCGTGGGTCGAGAGCACCGTCACAGCGCCAGACTGCTCCACCTTGACCTTGTTGGGTGACCTGATGACGAGGGACTTCCTGTCGAAGACTGGCGAAAGCTGATACTGTCTGAGAGTCTGCTCCATGGTGGCTAGGATGCTCCGCTGGGAACTGCTCTGGCTCCGCTCGCCGCAGCACGACGTCTGGGGCTGTAGATTGTACTCCTGCTTGACCTGGATGCCCCCCGTTACCATACCCATCTCCCGGCCCTGCTGTTGATGCTGCATCAAGGGCGGTGGTCCAGGCCCTTGGTGGTGAGGGTGTTCGAACCGCGGCCCATTCACCATCTTGATGGTCCGGACGCCGTGCTTGAAGTCTACAGGGTTCTGTGGATGAGGGGGACCCAGAGACCCCCGCTCAGACTGCCTCTGTAGAAGATGCATCCGCAGGGCCGCGTGCCTCTGGAAGTCCCCCTGGGGGCCCCCGTGTCCCAGGGGTGGAAGCCCCCCCCTCTGGAACTGGGCGCAAGACTCCTGCTGATTCTGCTCCATTTTAGGATACATCTGCTGTTGCTGTGCAGACACCTGCTGGTTTAAAGCACCGTGTGGTAAGTGAGGTAGCGGTTGTGGGGGGGTCTGGGTAAGGGGGAAGTCCATGTGGTTGGGGTGTGGTTGTCGGAGGTGGGGCGGCGGCTGCTGCTGGTGGGAGTATTGCTTGGGTCCGGGGCTTGGAGTGTACTGCCTCTGCTGTTGTTGTTGGTGCTGCTGTTGTTGTTGTTGCTTCATCTCCAGCTCCATCTCCATCTCCATGGTATTACTGCTGCTGTGTCTCCATGACGCCTGCTGGGACTGCTGTGCGTCGTTGGGCTGAGAGGGGTCTACAGGATTGTACCCAGGGTTGTTTCTCATCATAGACTGTATCTGCTGCTGGTGCCCAGGCTGGGGTTGACCACCCTGACCTCTGTAGCCTCCACCAGGGGATTTCAGCTTTTTCTCTAGCCTGATGTAGTCCTCCAGCTTGAGTTTGTTCAGCAGCTGTTGACCGTCCATCGTGCCCTGGTTGGGGTCCTGCGACTGGGGTGTGTTGACCGACTGCTGTCCGTCGTACTGAGATGGATGGGACAGCGGGCGTTGCTGCTGCTGTTGATGTTGTGGACGTTGTGGCGGCTGCAGAAAGCTAGGTGATAGTATTTCCTCTAGATCTGGGTCGCCTTCACATAAGTGCTCTGGCTGCATGGGGGCTCGAAAACAATTCTCCCCTTGCTGCTGCTGTTGAGGAGGAGGAAGATTACACTGCTGCTGGTGCATGTGTTGTGTATGTGGCTGCTGTTGAGGAGGAAGATTACACTGTGGTTGGTGCATGTGAGATGGGCCTTTAGAGTCGGCCTGCTGCTGCCACTCTGGGGCAGTGTTGTGTTGGGCAGGAGGCGCTTGGTGAGGCGACTGGGCCGGCCGCGGCTGCTGTTGCTGGTAGGCCCCTCCGGTGGGTCCTACATCGAAGCTTTGTCCCCCCGTCTGGAACCTCCGTGCTGAGTCGGGCTCCAGCATCTGGCCCCGGGAGTTTAGATCTATCCAGCCCATCTGGGAATTAGGGCAACCGGGATCCGCTCCTCCTCTCTGCTGCTGCTGGGGTGTGTCTTTCATCATCACGTTTTGATTGGAGCGTTGGGGTCCAGGCTCACTGCCACCGGGCAGGGAAGCTGGGCCCATGGAGCCCTGGGGGCCCGTAGAGTCAGCTCCACAGGGGTTCCCTGTCTGCTGTTGCTGCTGCTGCATCCCATACTGTTGCTGCCGGCGCCTCCCCTCACTCTGCCCCATGCCTGGGCTGGGGAAAGGGCCGGGGCTGAACCCAATGGCCTCTTCTGTCTGCAGCGGAGTGCCCTGCTCTAGAGGGGTCAGGAAAGAGTTCTGATGGTTAAACTCCTGGTTAGGTTTCCTGTAAATGCCCTCTGTGTTGTTCTGATGTTGTGAGACGTCAGCGGGCTGCTGTTGCTGGTGCTCTCCTCTGTAACTGTTAGAATACCCATTCACCATATACGGGGAGGCTGAGTTGTTGTATCCATTGCTGCCTTGCCCTTTAGGGGCTGCTACCCCAGTCTGCTGCTGTTTCTCAGAGGCAGGCATCTGGGCTGAAATGGGAGAGAACCCTGAGGTAAGAGAGGTAGGTGACTGCGTCGTGGCTTGTTCGGGCAGTTCAGGGAGTTCGTTGGTGAGTGAGCTAATGTCGTCAACCAACCCCACCTCCGGTTGAAACTCCTGCGCGCCCGTCTGTTCTGCGATGGACACTTGTTCTGGGTAATACTGAGACAGAGTTTTCTCTAGAAGGTCACCAGGTGTGCCTTCAATGGAATTGGGGCTCACTGTAGCACCGTTAGCTATTTGCTTGTTCCTCGATAGTGAGAAAATATCCCCTCCATTTGAGAAAGTATTACAGTTTCTCTTATCCAGTCTTGTCCCATCGCAGTCAAACTCCCCAGGCTTTGTCAACTCCGGGAAATCGTCCATGATGTCTCCACCATCCTTTTTGTCCCACATCTCCTCTCCATCCCCTCCATTAATCTCCAAATCCGATCTGAGTTTCTTGGCCTGGTGAAGGCCCAGTAAGGACTGGTCACAGAGCGCATGCTTCAGATCCCTGCCATTGATCATGTTATAAGAGCCTTGGTCGAACAGTCCCTGCACTCCGGCAGGACTGCTGCAGTTCTCCCTGTGTCTCTTCATTGGGTTGATGACCCCTGCCACGGCCTTGTTGTAAAGGTTCCAGTTTCCGTCCCCGTTGATCTGCTGATGGGCTCCTTCCGGCGACTGGGTGCCATTTTGGAGCTTGGCGGTGATCAGGTTGTCTGGTTGAGTGGCGGCGCTGAGTTGTGCTAGTATCAGACTTTCTTCCGTCTCCTGGCTGGCCTTTTCTGTTTCCATCTGGCCTGCTCTGAGTCCATCCACAGGGCTGCCCTCTGTGCGTCCTGCAGGGGAGACGGAGAGAGAGAGAGAGGTATTACTAACCATGAAATACAGAAACAACAGACAGTGATAAGGTATGATTACACATTTAAACAATCATGTGAATGTGCACATAGCACTGATCTTGAATTAAGGTGGAAATTGGTATTATATGATGATAGACTATTTTTATACAACCATCCTATGATTCGTCAAATGTCATCACTAGTTTCCACTTTCCCATAACATCACATTTGTTTGAAACGAAAGGGAAAAATCACACATTCTCTCCTAAATTGAATGGAATTGGATGTATTTATAAACACTGAGGACAAAACACATGTGGGTGGTAGCCTAGTGGTAAGAGCTTTGGGCCAGTAACCAAAAGGTTGTTGGATCGAATCTCTGAGCTGAGAAGGTAAATATTTGTTATTCTTCCCCTGAACAAGGCAGTAAACCCACTGTTCCTAGAGTGTCGTTGTAAATAAGAATTTGTTCTTAACTGACTTCCCTAGTTAAATAAAGTGGCGGGAAACAGTAGCCTGGGTCGCCAGCCTGGGTCACAGAGTTGAGTCAGGGGAGTAGTATGTTTACACTTGGCTATGAGTGGATATCAGTTATGTGACATGAAGGAAGAGTCACAGAATTAGATTATCCTCAACTGGGTGGCAAGCAGGGAGAGAAATAAGAATGCTGGGGGAAGGTTATCCCAGGACAACGTGCCGGGTCAACATGGAGTGACACACACACAGTGTGAGAACCAGCACGGTTGAACATGTTTTACTTATAATAAAAGGAGGTCAGACTTTCTGTAATACTGTCCTGTGAGTTTCTGCCTTTATGAAATCAGAGATGGTGAAATTTAATCAGCTCCATTTCCCTTAGAAGTGCATTAAGTCAACCGAGCTAAATGTAAAAATACCACGAGGCCAGATGCATAATATTCCCAGTCTACATCCATCATGCTGTACCTGATGGGAGAAACACCAGTGAAGTTGAGGAAGATATCTTCTGAATGTGCTGCTCTTTATAGACACACATGAACCCAATGGCACTCAGATTCTCACGAACAAATTTGCGGCCAGAGCAGTATGAATGCTTCTCTGAGACAGACTCTCTCAGGCAAAACATTATTGGGTAGACAAAACATGACCAAATTATGTACATTCACCCCCTCTCCCAACCCCCACACCCTCAACCCCCCCACCCCCAACGCAACGAGGCATTAGAAACTGTCTCTGTCTCGATATAGAGAGGCAGTTTCAGGAAGGAAGGGGTCTCAATATAGAAAGAAAAGCCAGAGGCAGCTTGCAGCATTCTTTGCGTGAGCAGCGTATTCACAACACAGCACACAGCTCCGAACCTGAGCAGCTGTCTTTGGGGCTCAGCTTGGCGAGTGAGGCTTCACTCCACAGCTAGAAGCAGCCGAGCATGTTTACAGAAGAGCGGAGAGAGAGAGAGAGAGAGAGGAGACATACCAACGGCTCCTCTACTCCTCCACCATGCCTCTTTCTTCTCAGGCAGATGCTGCTTGTATCAAACAAAGGGGTGCATGTGTCTGATCACATGGCTAGACACTGACCTCATTCCATTAACTGCAACACGCTGCGAGTTTATGCTATAGAATGACTTGTAATACGTGCTGGAGGATAAGATGACACTGCCCTTTTCTTGAAGGAGAGGGCGGGGAATAGGTTTTGTTCCATTTTTTGCTGGGGACTGGTACCTTTTTTCATACAATATTGAAGAATAAAGGTATATTTGTTAAAAGATATTGAATGGGATCTTAAGCATTTACACATTTGTAACGTATTGTACGAATTGGAATTCGTAACATATCATACAAAATGGATGACGTTGTGCACAATTTTCGGGGACCCGTTTTGGCTCAGAGCGCTAATTTAAAAACTACTGTCTGAAATTATACAAAACCTCTGTATCATCACTTTAAAGGTACATTAAATATATTTGTTACAGGTATAGTAAATATGTATATACACTGAACAAAAATATAAATGCAACATGTAAAGTGCTGGTCCATCTTTCATGAGCTGAAATAAAAGATCCCAGAAATGTTCTATACGCACAAAAAGTTTCACTAAAATGTTGTGCACAAATTTGTTTACATCCCTGTTAGGAGAATTTCTCCTTTGCCAAGATAATCCATCCACCTAACAAGTGTGCCATATCACGAAGCTGATTAAACAGCATGATTATTACAGAGGTGCACCTTGTGCTGGGGACAATAAAAAGCCCCTCTAAAATGTGCAGTTTTGTCCCACATCACAATGCTACATAAACAGTTGGCATGGAATGTCCATCAGAGCTGTTGCCAGATAATTGAATGTTGATTTCTCTACCATAAGCCATCGCCAACATCATTTTAGAGAATTTGGCAGTACGTCCAACCGGTCTCACAACCGCAGACCATGTGTATGGTGTCGTGTGGGCAAGCAGTTTGCTGATGTCAACGTTGTGAACAGAGTGCCCCTTGGTGGGGGTATGGGCAGGCATGAGCTATGGACAACATACACAATTGCATTTTATCGATAGCATTTTGAATTCACAGAAATACCATAATGAGATCCTGAGGACTATTTGTTTTAAGGTATCTGTGACCAACAGATGCATATCTGTATTCCCACTCATGTGAAATCAATATATTATTTATTTAACTAGGAAAGTCAGTTAAGGACAAATTCTTATTTCCAATGACAGTCTAGGAACAGGTTAACTGCCTTGTTCAGGGGCAGAACAGCAGATTATTACCTTGTCAGCTCGGGGATTCAATCTAGCAAACTTTCAGTTACTAGTCCAACGCTCTAACCACTAGGCTACCTGCTGCCCCTAGATTAAGGCCTAATGAATTTATTTCAATTGACTGGTTTCCTCATATGAACTATAACTCAGTAAAATCTTTGAAATTGTTGCACATTGGGCATATATTGTAGTTCAGTATCTATTTATTACATCAATACTGAGTTCCACATTTTTCAAACTGTTGAAACATGACTGAGGCTGCATCATGTAACAACGATATTCTCCTTCTGTAATGTTGACGTTTGAGACAGACGGGGTAATATTGGTAATATTACAGATGGTAGATGGGAAAAGAGCTTGCTATGCGTCTGCTGTTTAGCACTGCTATTCCTCACCTTCTGCCCCATTATAATGTACAGGTAACTGCCAAAATAAAGGAAACACTTGAGTAAATGAGCCCCATTAAAGACAGTATGTTGGCGTTTCCTTTATTTTGGCAGTTACCTGTACGAGGGGTGGTTGAGGCCAACTATCTTATAGGAAACTTGGCTTTATCCCCTCCGTATTGTCATGTCAGTAAGGCCATACTCTGGACAATATAACCCTGGTTCCACAGAGGTGTGAGTCCCTGGTAACCAAGACAGACAGTCTACTCTGTCCTATATTGTAGTTATGAACTTTATCATATGGGATTAGAGGTATAGAGTTCATGCAAAACTCCTAGAGGACACCTAGCGGGACGATTGGGCTGTCGCAGATATTGAATTATATTATGGATTTGATTGAGTGTATGCTTATCAAATCCATGACCTTTGGTCTGGCCGTTGTGACAGACAGTCAACTAAGTTCACACTCTGGGCTGTCTATTGTTCACAAGGTCAAGCGATGACATCACGGCAGAGTCACGATCGGATAACACTGGATAGGCAGGAAATAAGATGCTCGATTCTCATATTATAATATGAGTCGGCCCCTGCAGTGCTCACACACCACATCTCACCCCCTTTGAGTCATTCTGGTCTGTTGTGACTTGACAACAATGCTGACTTGTCCTGCCCATTCCACCGCAATATCACCATCTTAGTAAACATCAACACAGCCAAGTCTTTGTCAAATTTTCAACAGGCAAATTATGCTGATGTAGCATAATTACAGTATGTCCTTGTGTGGAGATATTTCAGAGAATGGTTTCAGAGCTACTGCACACCAATGGGCCTATCGTAGCTAGGTGAGAAGCCAATTATAGGCTGTTGAGGGTTGTATTGCATTGTGATGCAGGGAGGCATCTCTCTCCAAGAAGAGAGAGTGGAAGAGCAATACTGTGAACCTTCACCCCCCCCCAGGGAAGCAAATATAGATTCCAGCGATGGCATTGATTTCTGTCTGCCACACGCCATTATTAATGCATGTAACATCCGCAGCATCTGCAAAATAATTACAGCGCGCCAGGGCCAGAATCCAGCCACAGTCTAATCCATCATAATTATGAGCAACTCCTCTGCAGATGTCTCAAGGAGGAGCCGGCCGCGGCTCAAAAAGGAAGGGACTTTTCTGTAAAATATCACTGAAAGAGAGAGAGTTTCGGTGGTTAGTTTGACGCGGTGGGCTTCTAATGTTTGTCGACAGCGCCATTAAGCCGGGAGAGCGTTGTCATCCCGCCGTTGAGATTTATGCTGTATCGCATTAGTGGAAACCAAGACTGTTCTCAGGACAGGTCTGCTGCTTTTGACTAGCAGAAGTGACTTTTCATAGCAAGTTAGGAGAATTAACGTGGCAGGTTAGGGCAATTAAGTTAAGGTTAGGAAAAGGGTTTGGGCAACCAAGACTGTTGTCAGGGCAGGTCTGCTGCTTTTGACTAGAGCGTTGTCATCCCGCCGCTGAGATTTATGGGCCGTGGAAGACGAGGGGTGGTCGTGCATGGCGTGGTGGCACAGGGCTGTATCTCAATAGTCTAAGATGGCTTCCTTTTCTCTTTCTTTACGCATCTCCTTTCCCTTCATCATTGATGATTGGAGGCCCGGGCCGTGCCTCAATATTCTAACATTGAGACAGGGCATTGAAATGACAACTTCCTCAGATCTCTGTTCTCTTAGGGACCACACACACCACACGGAATGATGATCTGCTGTTTGTCTGCAGTTTGTTCGGCGCCGTGTGTTTCAGGGAACACCCGCTGGTGTACGTCTGACTGCTGACATTTTTGTCCTGTTCTACATGTAGAATCAGTTTGCAAATTACGGCTGGCACTATATTCAGAAGTGCTAAGTACTGTTGGCTGGCAAACGCTACCGGTATGTCCGTGACTTTTAAAGCTCTCAAAACTCATGTCAGCAAAAATGTGTGTTTGAGGGCCACTAAATCATGTCCTTTCGTGCATGGAGCTCAGTGTGGGGGCCTCTAGAACGAAACCGACTAACCGCCATGGTCCGATAAGAAAAACATGGTCCCCAACCTTTGAAAAACATAATTGGATCCAGCTTTAGATTCCCATGAAAACTCTCTCCCTCCCTTAAAGCGCGCTCAGCTCTATACGAAGCCGAAGACTGGTGTAGGAAAAAAGAGGGAGATTTAATAATAAATAGCAGTGGCCGCGTGGTATGTTTCATTTGGCACAGTGTGTATGTGTGTGTCTGTTTGTGCACGTGCACACCAAGTCAGTGATCTTACTCTTACTCTCTCTCTCTCTCTCTCTCTCTCTCTCTCTCTCTCTCTCTCTCTCTCTCTCTCTCTCTCTCTCTCTCTCTCTCTCTCTCTCTCTCTCTCTCTCTCTCTCTCTCTCTCTCTCTCTCTCTCTCTCTCTCTCTCTCTCTCTCTCTCTCTCTCTCTCTCTCTCTCTCACCTTCCAAGCCTGAACTCCATTAGGGCAAGAGAAGACTAAAAACAACGGTGAGAAAAAGTTGTGTGTGCATACTGTATGTCTGTGTATCAAAAATCTACTAATGCTCATATTGATGTATGGAGAGCTATCTATTTATCTGTCTAAAATAAAGGGTTGACTGATAGTAGATACGGTGTGCTGGCTACAGCTCAGTACAGACTAGGTTGAGGTCGAGAGGAGAAAGGGATATGAGTGTATGTAGAAAAAGCTCATATGTAACCGATTCAGCTCCACATATGCTGTATTCCATGTGTCTGGCAGGGCAGGGAGTGCATGGTGTACAGTTCAGTTTGTATGACTTTCTGAGAGGGAAGAATTTAAATGGGGCACCTGCTGGGGCAGACTGACAGGAAGAACGTAATTCATCATACCCAAAGTTTAGATGGAAAGTTATTTCGACTTCTATGTCGAGGGTCATAAGGTTCACACTGTAGTGTGCTTCCAGCACTCCCAATTTTTTACCCTTTAGTGAAAAAAAAAATGTTTTATTATCACATACACAGGATAGGTGCCGTGAAATGTTGTTTTGCAGACTCAGCCATAGTAGTATGACGCCCTTGGAGCAAATTAGGTTTAAGTGCCTTGCTCAAGGGCACATTGACAGGTTTTTCGGCTCAGGTATTCATTCAACTGGCCTAACCTGCTGCCCTCTACTCCTACAGTTTCTGTTAGTCACAATACAGAGACATTTCTTTACAGAAAAAGTTACTCGTCCACTAACTTGAGGCGATCAGATCAAGCCATTATGGCTCATGTTTGCCCACTCCAGCTATGCAGTTGCATTGTCTGTTGGGAAACAACAATAAACTCAGAGAAAACTGGTCAAACTCAAGGCAGGCTGGCTGGCTGGGCATTAACAATGTCCCCCCCTGAGACTGTGTGTCATCCCTCCAGGACATTACCACCTCAGCACCAGACCCCCGGTGTTAGAGTGATAAATCACACACTAACGAGCCAGCCTGCCAGGACAAAACGGGGTGCTGCTCTCCCTGTCACTCTCCCTGTCACAACAGAGGTGACAGACCAACTGGAGGAGGAGTGAGAGGTAGGGAAATGGGAATTCTCAGGTTAACATCCAGTCCACTCTGGTGGTGTCTCTTGTGAACATGTCCCCAGGTTCTGATGTTGAATTGGTCTCACGTGACGTGAAAATGCCCCAAGCTGAGCTCCGAGTTTGAGTATAAAGTTGTTGTTGTGAGTTAGATGTCTATTGTCTATTCTAAGACTGAGTATGTCTCAGGATCAGGTCGACAATGAAAATCAAATCAAACGGAGAGTGGTGGAATGTTCTATACATTATAGCAATTCGTGAAACAGTCCCTTTTGCAAGTTACAATTACTTAATTTCCAAAACCGTTTCTAGTAAACTATCAATAAACAATCAATAGCTGTCAAGACTTGAGTAAGTAAGTATGCCTTGGGCAAGTAAGCTTTGTCTGAGCCTGAATGGCCCATAGACTTGACTAAACAGGAATATAAGCAGAATATGACACGCATCTATATCCTGAATGAAACAATATACCAGGGTTCCTCAACTGGCGCTCTGTGGGCCGAATCTGGCCCGCGGGTGATGTTTATTTGGTCCCACAATGTTTCTGAGCAAATTTATTTAATTATTCTTGTTGGACATAAAAGACTGTAAAAACACCAGCAAATCGTCTCCACGTGATTTTAATTTTGGAAATCTGTTCCAAAGTATTCTCACACATAATAGAGAGACACGTGATCGTATGCAAATGTAAGCAAGGTTTGAAATTATTATGTTTTAGTCAAATATTATATCTGTTTGGGTTTCTTGCGGTCAATTAGCAGTCTACAAATTATTTGCAATTATGTTCTGGCTCCCTGACCATCCGCTCAAAATAAATCGTCCCACTGCTGTATGAAGTTGATGATCCCTGGTATTGACCATCTATTCTAGAGTGCATGTCCTTAGTTATGATGCTGGAAACACATGGTGAAGATCAGCCATTAATAAAGCTGAACTAACTAATGTAGTTTCACTCAGACTGAGGAGCTATTGGGACCCTTAAAGATGACAAGTCTTCCAGCAAGCTGCGGATGTGTGTGTGTGCATGTGTGTGTGCATGTGTGTGTGCATGCGTATTGCTGAGGTAATCCCTTTCAGACACAGCTGGATGTACCGTGCTACGGGCGTCCCCTCTCACCCTCCGCCATCATAATCAGAAGTGACAACGTCCCTTTGTCCAACATGGGTGAACCCTCTTTGTTAGATAGCTTCACATATGGCTCCAAAATACTTCAACATCTTTTCACGAACCCAAAAGGCAAGACTTAGACAAAAAATATGGTCAACTTGACAAAAAAAAGGTATGGCCCCAATATAAACTACTGTCCCATGTGACTTTGTTTTGTTTAGTCTCCCTCTCCCTCTATGGAGTTAGGGTGTAAATCAGTAACTATGTCAGAGGTAAAGCACTATCAGTGATCTGCTCCCAGCCCATGGCGCCCAGCCTCCCACTGGGCCAAGTCAGTGTGCGGCTCCGCTCCGGATCCTCGGGGACTCCGCTCCAAAGTTTAGTGTTTGCCGAGCAGAGCTGAGCTGCTTGTCACAGTTGGATACACCCACACTGACACAAAAAAACTCTCTCTCTGAGAACACAGATAACAAAGCCAGAGATCCCAGCTGAGTGCTCTACAAGCGCACATGCACACACACACTGAGAAAAATGTCCAATGTTGACTGTGCCTGGTTCCAGAAAAATAGGGACAGATTGGCTGCATTCTATGTACTGCTAATTAAAAGGAATGATTCACAGTCTTCCTATTGTAGCTCAGGAGTCTTCTGCATAATATGAGAAACCAGTGTCCACAACAAACATATGTTTCTATTGGGATCCATTGTGTTACAGGGCTTCACTGAAGATGCCTGATAGAACTTCACATTACTGATGCGTTTGATCTATTTTAAGTTTCCCTCTCCAGTTCCTAATGCCCACCAGGGAAAAGCTAGGTTTGTTATTCATTAAATGACTCCCTTGCTTTAAAGGTAGACTCAGCAATATGATGTTGATGCAGAAAGCAAACAGCGTAGTGGGTCAATTTCCGCAACATCTAAGAGCGTTAAAGCGCGAGGCTCAACTTCTCCACTGTTTTGGTCCCGTGGCTACCACACAGTAACAGCCTGAAGCGAACCCGTGCACCACAGATACTGTGTGTGACTTTATCTGTGTGTGACTGTGTGAGAACGAAGCGTTGCATCTCGCTCATCTCAGTATCTGCGGTGCCGCTCGTGGCAACATCATTCCGCTGAGTCTACCTTTAAAATGGAATTCAAATTGAGCTTGGTCCCTTTGTCCCTCCAATGGTGTGTGTGCCCTTTGTTTTAATATTGTTGCTTGTGTGCTGGGTTTTCTAGCGTATGCTAGCGTACCTGTAGACTTCCAGTTATTGCGCTAACGCTAGTTAGCATTGGCTCGCAAAACTACCAGAATCTTGCCAGAATTGCCAGAATCTTGCAGTATCCCTTTAAGCCTGAGGGTAAGGGGTTTGATACTGGCAACAGTCGGTTATTGCTGTTAGACAATGTGGACAGTGTGCGCACCAGTGTCACTTAAGGACACTGGCAAAGGGACGAGCGTGCAACTGTCATGAACAAGACGTTTTAAGCATTAAATGTAAGGATTATGTGACTTTTTCCGACAGGAGAAGATTACAGATGTTGTACTAGTCATGTATGAACCACGTGGAGTCCAAAGCGTGAAGGTTTACAAAACACTGATGTTGTTTTCAAGGTCCCATTTCAATCTCTTTAAATGAATGGAGGGCTATGAATGGTTCTGAGGAGGGGGCTACTGTACTAGGCCTACTGACAGTTTGTCTTGTCATGGTCAACATATGACTTAAAGCGGCATTCAGCAGTTGAAACAATTACAAAGTGTCCTCCCCGCTCCTGTTTCTGTAAAAAGCTGAAGGATGGGACTGGAGAAATGTAACCACTCTCAAATTTGTAGACAGAGCTATGTATACAAGGACTGACCGTCCAAAATTATAGTTTTAACCATATTATAGGGCTATATAGTGTTTGTTTATGTCTATTTAGTTTACAAACATTGGAGTAAAACAAGCTTATATTTGGGGTTCTGATGGGGTGAACAGTTGAACTAAGTTTAAGGCATTTCTAAGTTAAATTCTATAAGAATCGATGGGTATATATAATTAATTTATACATCCCAAAATTTAGCAACTGCAGTTTCCCCCTTTAACAGGTGTCAGGTTCCCTTAGTAGCCTATTCAATGAACAGAGTGATTCATTTTGGAACGAACTGACACAAAAACTCTCCAAAACACGCCTGGCAGACATTTATCTCGACCCTAATGCTCTTTCGTTATGTCATAATCTCAACATTTCCCTCCAAGAAATAATCCATGTCTCTTTCAACTAGAGTTAAGTGCAGCAAAGTGCATTGCAGTGGACCCACACTGTGTTTGTGTTGTTTCAGAGAGAGAGGGAGCAGCAGCAATAGGAGAGGTGCGTTAGTAGACAGGGTCTACTGGCAGCCGACTTGGCAGCCGTACGTGACATTCACGGATAATGACAGCCGCTAGAAGGACCATGTCTCAGTTGGTCTCAGGTTCAGACTTGGGCAATAGTGGGGGTCAGAGACGGACTCAACATACAGACTCAACACGTAGGGCAATTCTGGCAAATGCCAGAGGGGCTGGTCCATCATTAGCCCAGTGGGCCTGTCTAAAGTTGGGTTTTAGCACGGAAATATAATTATTTTTCGCTAATAATGGGGGCCTTGAGGAAAGAATGGGCCGGTGTGTTATACACTGGTGGGGTATAAGGACAGGCTCTGGGTCTGTATATATAGTGTCTCAGAGTGCTGATCCAGGAACAGTTTAGCCTTTTAGATCATCATTTATATTATTCTATGGACAGAGGCGACCTGATCCTAGATTAGCACTCCTTCTCTGAAAGGCATTGTGAATACAGGCCCAGAGCTGGAGATATTCAAGAAGGACTCGTAAATCAGATGCACACCCCGGCAGTCAAGCACCTTTTTCTTTGTCCCAGAATGGTCCCAAAAATAAGCCATTATCTCAAGTGTATGTTTCCCCTTCTTCGCCAATAGCTGCTTAACTATGTTCCTGTCTGGCGGTGCGAATGGGGAGCACGCTTCCATAGAGGCTGTAAATTTTGGGGAAACGTTTAAGTCACTGCCAACCTTGTTAAACTGGATTACAAATCCAGCACTTCCAAAGTAACTTTTCTTAGTGTTTTATTGTCTTGTGTTTTTACTATTTCCACTTGATTTCCTCGTTTAAATGTGCCAAACACCTACATAGTGAAATGTTATGCCAAATCATGTGATTAAAAACACATTGTGGTGAACAAATGTTGCGTGTTTGTCTGGTCTGCCCAGTTTTTGATTTTCTGTTGTCAAGTTCCGTCAGTCAATGTAGCGATTGAGGTTTAAGATACATTTGTTGTACAGTATCAGTTGAGGTGGACATTTAAACAGACTAGAGAATTAACACGTGCCATTTTGAACCATAGATGTTGTATTTGTAACCCAGATGTTTCAAGCGTTCAAGTCTCTGCATGCATGGTCTCTCTCTCTCTCTGTCTCGTTCTCTCTTTCTTTCGTTCTTCACCCTAATGCTTTATAATTACTGGGGGGGGGGGGGTCACAAGGTAGACCACTGACCAGCCCAGGGCACTTTTGAAACAGCCTGCCAACAACTCAGTCACTATAGGACCTTTGTTAACTCATTAGTATAGTACTCCAGTACTACAGCCCTGGCTGGTTCAAACTACACTGGACTGTATGTTTATCAAGCACTTTAGCTAGTTCACATATTTACATGTGTATTTGAACAACATGGTCTCTATGCACCATTACCACAATGGAGTCCAATTAGAAGTTGTCTCAATGTTTAGAGTGGGACTGACCTCTCACCTCATACTGAACTGAAGCAACACACACACACACAAATGCATGCACACACACTTTTCACAAATTACTGTACATCTGACAGTCTAACGTTGAAATGTAGTCTTTGTCTAATGCAAACGTTTAATCTTTTCACAAAGAGATGTTCTGTTACTTCACCGATACACCACTGTGAATAACAGCCTGGCTCCACTGTATCTGTCTTCCCTCTGGTCTAGCCAGGCAGCACTGGACTGGTTTCAAGTTGCACACTAGCTGTAGGACTTGAGTGACACCAAGTCATTGGCTTCCCGTCCGAGCTGTAATTGGGTCAGATGACTGGCGTGCTACAGCGGTTTAAATCCCTCACATAAATATAGACCTGGAAGACTCGCTTGCTATGCGGAGCTCCCCACACGACCCCCCCCCCCCCCTTTCTCACTACATTACTCCAGAGTCCAACTAGCTCTTCCTCATGCAAACAACCAAGTGAGTAATCAAGAGTCCTCGTATGTTGATTACTTTACGTTAAGTTGCTGTAATGTAAAGTAACAACATACAATACATTTATGTAATGTAAAGTAACACTTTACAATAAGTTGCTGTAATGCAAAGTAACACTTTACAATAAGCTCTTATAGCTAAGTAGTAACACTGCAGTTACTACAGTAACAGCATAGTTATTTGTTAGTGTTACGACTACTACAAGTATTACAGCAGCGTAATGTCAAGTGTACTGAGTTGATTCGGTCCATGGGGTAGTGCCTCAATGGTAATCCGCCCTGGATGCCTGAACCTAAACACTGTAATACGGTGTTGGTAATAAGAGAACTCATGTTTCATTGTACGACAAAGCCCAACTATGCCTTTAAACAAATACAAAAATGACAAGTAAGCATTTCATTGTATCCTGACGAATAAACATTGATTTTGTTTTGGATCAGCACTCTGAGACACTTTATAAAATACAGGACCTGGACGATTAATGGAAAGACGTGCTACTTTCTTTGCAAGTTTTATTCTGACATCTAAGTTGCAAAATAATACCAGGCTCTGAAGTACTAGATTCTTTGTCGTGAAATATGAACTATTTCATTTTTTACTGGGACTCTTTCACGGCCTCCTGGAATCCACACATTATATTGACCCTGTGGCAACAATACTGAACGAATGAACACATTTTAAGTGCAATACTAGAGCAATTGTATGCAAAAGTCACGAATACAAAATACAAGTGAACACAAATACTATGTAATAAAGAACGTAATAGAAGACGTTATATATTGAGAAAAAAAAGAAATATACTATGTCAAGTAACAGTATATAGGGCCTTGAGAAAGTATTTTTCACATTTTGTTGTTACATCCTGATTTTAAAATGGATTCAATTGCGATTTATTTATTTTTTTGTCACTGGCCTACACACAGTACCCCAAAATGTCAGTGGAATGATGCTTTTTGACATTTTTACAAATTAACAAAAAATGAAAAGATGAGTCTTGAGTCAAGTATTCAACCCCTTTGTTATGACAAGCCTAAACACAGTGCCTTCAGAAAGTATTCAACCCCTTTGTTATGACAAGCCTAAACACAGTGCCTTCAGAAAGTATTCAACCCCTTTGTTATGACAAGCCTAAACACAGTGCCTTCAGAAGGTATTCAACCCCTTTGTTATGGCAAGCCTAAACACAGTGCCTTCAGAAGGTATTCAACCCCTTTGTTATGGCAAGCCTAAACACAGTGCCTTCAGAAAGTATTCAACCCCTTTGTTATGACAAGCCTAAACACAGTGCCTTCAGAAGGTATTCAACCCCTTTGTTATGGCAAGCCTAAACACAGTGCCTTCAGAAGGTATTCAACCCCTTTGTTATGGCAAGCCTAAACACAGTGCCTTCAGAAGGTATTCAACCTCTTTGTTATGGCAAGCCTAAACACAGTGCCTTCAGAAGGTATTCAACCTCTTTGTTATGACAAGCCTAAACACAGTGCCTTCAGAAGGTATTCAACCCCTTTGTTATGGCAAGCCTAAACACAGTGCCTTCAGAAGGTATTCAACCTCTTTGTTATGGCAAGCCTAAACACAGTGCCTTCAGAAGGTATTCAACCCCTTTGTTATGGCAAGCCTAAACACAGTGCCTTCAGAAGGTATTCAACCCCTTTGTTATGGCAAGCCTAAACACAGTGCCTTCAGAAGGTATTCAACCCCTTTGTTATGGCAAGCCTAAACACAGTGCCTTCAGAAAGTATTCAACCCCTTTGTTATGGCAAGCCTAAATACAGTGCCTTCAGGAAGTATTCAACCCCTTTGTTATGGCAAGCCTAAACATAGTGCCGTCAGGAAGTATTCAACCCCTTTGTTATGGCAAGCCTAAACACAGTGCCTTCAGGAAGCATTCAACCCCTTTGTTATGGCAAGCCTAAACACAGTGCCTTCAGAAAGTATTCACAAACATGTGTTGTTACAGCCTGAATAAAAATGTCATTGAATTGAGATTTTGTGTCATTGATCTACGCACAATACCCCATAAGGTCAAAGGGTTTGTAGGGAATTTGAGTTTTTTTTTTTTTTTAAATGTACTGAAATGTTTTGAGTTAATAACTATTCAACTCCTTTCTTATGGCAAGCCTAAATACGTTCATGAGTAAAAATGTGCTTAACAAATTGCAAAATAAGTTGCATGGACTCGTTCCATAACAGTGGTTAACATGATTTTTGGATGACTACCCCATCTCTGTACCCCACACATACAATTCTCTGTAAGGTTCCTCAACTGAGTAGTGAATTTAAAGAACAGATTCAACTACAAAGAGCAGGGAGGTTTTTCAATGCATCGCAAAGACTCTGAATATCCCTTTGAGCATGGTGAAGTTATTAATTACACTTTGGATGATGTATCAATACACCCAGTCATTACAAAGATAAAGGTGTCCTTCCTAACTCAGTTGCCAGAGAGCAAGGAAACTGCTCAGAGATTTCACCATGAGGCCAATGGTCATTGGTCATCGTTTCAGAGTTTAATGGTTGTGATATGAGAACTGAGGATGGACCAACAAAACTGTGGTTACTCCACAATACTAACCTAAATGACAAAGTGGAAAGAAGGAAATATTCCAAAACATGCATTCTGTTTGCAACAAGGCACTAAAGTAATATTGCAAAAAGTTTGGCAAAAAAAGTAACTTTTTTCCCTGAATACAAAGTGTTATGTTTGGGGCAAACACAACACATCACTGAGTACCACTCTTCATATTTTCAAGCATGGTGGTGGCTGCATCATGTTATGAGTTTGCTTGTCATCAGCAAGGACTAGGGAGTTTTTTAGGATAAAAATAAACGGAATACAGCTATAATCACAGTCAAAATCCAAGAGGAAAACCTGGTTCAGTCTGCTTTCCAACAGACACTGGGAGACAAAAGTACCTTTCAGCAGGACAATAACCTAAAACACAAATCATCTTGCTTACCAAGGCTACATGAATGTTCCTGAGTGGCCTAGTTACAGTTTTGACTTAAACCGGCTTGAAAATCTATGGCAAAACTTGAAAATGGCTGACTAGCCATTATCAGCAATCAACTTGACAGAGCTTGAAGAATTTTCAAAAGAATAACGGGCAAATATTGTACAATCCAGGTGTGCAAAGCTCTTAAACTTACCCAAAAAGACTCACAGCTGTAATCGCTGCCTAAAGTGCTTCTACAAAGTATTGACTCGGGGGTGTGAATACTTATGTAAATTAGATATTTCTATTTCATTCTCAAAAAACATGTTTTCACTTTGGCATTATTGGGTATTGTGTGTAGATGACTGAAAAAAAACTAAAAATGTAATCCAATTTGAATTCTGTCTGTAACATCAAAATGTGAAATAAGTCAAGGGGTATGAATACTTTCTGAAGGCACTGTAATGAAGTAAAACGTGAATAGTGACCTGCTGAGCAGTAAGGTAGAGTAGCAAAACTCTATGGTATTACATAATAGCAGCTGTGTGTGTGTGTGTGTTGAGGTGGGTGTGTGTGTTGAAGTGTGTGTTGAAGTGGGTGTTGAAGTGGGTGTGCAGAGAGTCAGTGCGAGTAAACTTAAGGTGCAGGTGGTTGGCAGGTAGGTGGGAAGCCAGGGGTTAGTTGTTCAGCAGTCTTATGGCCTAGAGGCAGACACTGTCTCTGTCTCTGAACCTGTTGGTCTGAGCCCTGATGCTCCGATACCGCCTGCCAGGATAAGTTTGACCTTTACGATCATAATGACTAAAATAACACGGACAGGGAGACCGATCTGAGATCAGCTCTAGGAGACTCTTTATGAATATGGACCCAGTGTGCTGGAGGTTTTGGGGGACAGATGTTCATTCACACATGGCCATCTCACTGTGTGACCGATAAACCACCTCACACTTGTGATTTGTGTCACATGTGCTCGTCGCAGAATCCCATAATGCACCTCCGATGGTCACCCATGCCTCCTCTCTCTCTCTCTCTCTCTCAACATGTGACGCTCTCGACGCAACTCTGGCTGGCTCTTCCAACAAAAGGCTTCTGTGTCTGCAGCACTCCGCAGTTAGTCTGCCTTCTCCCCCCTCCCCAAAACATTTGCATGCTGCATGGAATAGTGCAATGTTCTTTTTTCTCCAAACGCCTGCAACTCATTGAATCTGAAATGAAAAAGGTTAGGCAGCGTTTCAGGGCATTCACTGGAAGATCTGCAAGTACAGTATATAAGTACAAGTATCTCTCTCTCTCTCTCTCTCTCTCTCTCTCTCTCTCTCTCTCTCTCTCTCTCTCTCTCTCTCTCTCTCTCTCTCTCTCTCTCTCTCTCTCTCTCTCTCTCTCTCTCTCTCTCTCTCTCTTACTCTCTCTTACTCTCTCTTACTCTCTCTTACTCTCTTTCTGAAGCAGAATCATGCAGACTCACTGCTGGTATACCAGACCTACCTGTTGGAGGCGCCCACTGTGTTCTCAGTGTTTGGGATCGGTGCCTGGATGACACAGTATACTAGCAATACTTCATCCTTCTGCATGAATGAAATGAGAATGTAGCAGCAGCGAGAGTGTTAAACTGAGGGGGGTGTTATAGGGGAGGATGTTGACGCAAATTCCATCAGCGACGTCAAATCAGATCAAAGCAGCCAGTGTGGCTGGTTAAGATGAAATCAGACCACAGATTGCTTAGAGCCGTCTAGCGGTCTACAAGCACAAACGTCATGCTCAGGACACTGCTTCTTCCTGACTGTAGAATGCTGAAAAAGCTCAATTTACTTACTTGAAGTAGGCAGCATATTCCCCTCACCTCCACTACGACATGTTCATGTTCAAGGATCTGTTGCCTGGCGACATCCACTGCTCTATTGGTCGCTCCATACATTCAGTATGAAACTGCCATCATAGAAGTCTCTAACCAATCAGATTATCAAAGCCAATGATGTGATACATGATCCGTGTAGGCAGGCTCTGGCCCAACCCATCGGTTTCTGGGACCAATGAGAATGTTCAGAATGTGTTCGCATCCTACAAGACGTCGGGGAGGAAAGCAAATCCAGACTCATTATGTAGAGGAAATGGTAGTGGACGTGGCTGGCTAGTCAGGCTAAAGGATCTGACTTTAATATGCAAAAATATAAAAGATGAATGTATAATCTTGGTATACATATTCCACAAACCCCATAGAAATCCAACAAAAAACGATGGAGTGGATAGTCCATTCAAGAACAGTATATCCAATCACTGTGGCTGCATTTCCCCTTCAATTCACAACCATTTCAACTGATTGCTGCCCACACCTGCCTGCCCGTCCAGCATCACCACTCTGGATGGTTCTGACTTAGAATATGTGGACAACTATAAATGCCTAGGTGTCTGGTTAGACTGTAAACTCTCCTTCCAGACTCACATTAAGCATCTCCATTCCAAAATTAAATCTAGAATCGGCTTCCTATTTCGCAACAAAGCCTCCTTCACTCATGCTGCCAAACATACCCTCGTAAAACTGACAATCCTACCGATCCTTGACTTCGGCGATGTCATTTACAAAATAGCTTCCAACACTCTACTCAGCAAATTGGATGAAGTCTATCACAGTGCCATCCGTTTTGTCACCAAAGTCCCATATACAACCCACCACTGCGACCTGTATGCTCTCGTTGGCTGGTCCTCGCTTCATATTCGTTGCCAAACCCACTGGCTCCAGGTCATCTATAAGTCTTTGCTTGGTAAAGCCCCGCCTTATCTCAGCTCACTGGTCACCATAGCAGCACCCACCCGTATCACGCGCTCCAGCAGGTATATCTCACTGGTCATCCCCAAAGTCAATTCCTCATATGGCCGCCTTTCCATCCAGTTCTCTGCCGCCAATGACTGGAACGAACTGCAAAAATCACTGAAGCTGGAGACTCATATCTCCCTCACTAACTTTAAGCACCAGCTGTCAGAGCAGCTCACAGATCACTGCACCTGTACATAGCCCATCTGTAAATTAGCCCATCCAACTACCTCATCCCCATACTGTTATTAAAAAAAAAAAAATCCTTTGCACCCCAGTATCTCTACTTGCTCATTCATCTTCTGCACATCTATCACTCCAGTGTTTAATTGCTAAATTGTTATTACTTCGCCACTACGGCCTATTTATTGCCTTACCTCCCTAATCTCACCTCATTTGCACACACTGTATATAGACTTTTCTATTGTGTTATTGACTGTACATTTGTTTATTCCATGTGTAACTGTGTTGTTGTTTGTGTCGCATTGTTTTGCTTTATCTTGGCCAGGTCACAGTTGTAAATGAGAACCTGTTCTCAACTAGCCTACCTGGTTAAATAAAGGTGAAATAAAACATTTAAAAAAATACAAATTCACCTAGCGCGTTTACAAGGAGGAACTCCTCCAAATCATTTGGATATGAATTTAAATACATTTGAAAAATATTCCCAAGGAAAAGCTGCTAAACTAAGCTGCTGTGTCTGTGTCTTTACCCTGTGTCCCCTGTCTTTAGATCAGGTGTCCCAGCGACCAGAGGCCGTTGCTGATTCCTATCTGTTGTTGGGTAATTGTCTCTGCTCTCCCCCTCTCAACGTTTCACCTTTTCTGATGTTACAGAGGGGTACATCAACATATGAATAGAGGAGAAAGGGAAAGTTCCCCACTGGAACTAATTGGTGTTTGTCTCAAATCACTCAATAATGTTGTAAAATGATTTTATATAAAATGTTTGCAACACATATGCATTACTTAGTTGCTATTTAAACAAGGAATGTCCATGTGAGTACCTAGCTCCTTCCTCAAACCTGCAGAAATAAAATTGTCAAACTACACTATATATACAAAAGTATGTGTACACCCCTTCAAATTAGTGGATTAGGCTATTTCAGCCACACCCATTGCTGACAGGTGTATAAAATCGAGCACACAGCCATGCAATCTCCATAGACAAACAGTGGCAGTAGACAAACAGTGGCCTTACTGAAGAGCTCAGTGACTTTCAACGTGGCACCGTCATAGGATGTCACCTTTCCAACAAGTTAGTTCGTCAAATTTCTTCCCTGCTAGAGCTGCCCTGGTCAACTGTAAGTGCTGTTATTTTGAAGCGGAAACGCCGTAAAGTGGTAGGCCACACAAGCTCACAGAACGGGACCGCCGAGTGCTGAAGCGCGTAGCGCATAAACATCGTCTGTTCTCGGTTGCAACACTCACTACCGAGTTCCAAACTGCCTCCGGAAGCAATGTCAGCACAATAACTGTTTGTCGGGAGCTTCATGAAATGGGTTTCCATGACCGAGCAGCCGCACACCAGCCTAACATCACCATGCGCAATGCCAGTCATCGACTGGAGTGGTGTAAAGCTCTGCACCATTGAACTCTGGACCAGCGGAAACACTTTCTCTGGAGTGATGAATCACGCTTCACCGTCTGGCAGTCCCACGGACAAATCTGGGTTTGGTGGATGCCAGGAGAACGCTACCTGCCCGAATACATAGTGCCAACTGTAAAGTTTGGTGTAGGAGGAATAATGGTCTGGGGCTGTTTTTCATGGTTCGGGCTAGACCCCTTAGTTCCAGTGAAGGGAAATCATAACGCTACAGCATACAATGACTGTCTAGATGATTCTCTGCTTCCATCTTCGTGGCAAAAGTTTGTGCAAAGCCCTTTCCTGTTTCAGTTGACAATGCCCCCGTGCACAAAGCAAGGTCCATACAGAAATGGTTTATCGAGATCGATGTGGAGGAACTTGACTGGCCTGCACAGAGCTCTCTCCCATCGAACACCTTTGGGATGAATTGGAACACTGGCTGTGAGCCAGGCCTAATCGCCCAGCATCAGTGACCGGCCTCAATTATACTCTAGTGGCTGAAGCAAGTCCCTGTAGCAATGTTCCAACATCTAGTGGAAAGCCTTCCCAGAAGAGTGGAGGCTGTTATAGCAGCAAAGGGGGATCAACTCCATATTAATGCCCGTGATTTTGGAATGAGATGTTCAATGAGCAGGTGTCCACATATTTTTGGTTATGTAGTGTAAATCCTGCAAAATTCTGGAAAATGTATGTATTAGTTGCCTTACACACAAAAAATGAATGGCCTTAAAAGGTTTATTGATATAAAGCTCTCAAACTCTCAAACTCTGGACCTCGAAGCCAGTTCCACTGCTTTTTTCCCATTGTTCCCCTATAATCAGGGACTGATTGTCCACCGGACCTGCTACCTGTCCCAGACCTGCTGTTTTCAACTCTCTAGAGACCGCAGGAGCGGTAGAGATACTCTTAATGATCGGCTATGAAAAGCCAACTGACATTTACTCCTGATTATTATTTGACCATGCTGGTCATTTATGATCATTTGAACATCTTGGCCATGTTCTGTTATAATCTCCACCCGGCACAGCCAGAAGAGGACTGGCCACCCCTCATAGCCTGGTTCCTCTCTAGGTTTCTTCCTAGGTTTTGGCCTTTCTAGGGAGTTTTTCCTAGCCGCCGTGCTTCTACACCTGCATTGCTTGCTGTTTGGGGTTTTAGGCTGGGTTTCTGTACAGCACTTCGAGATATTAGCTGATGTACGAAGGGCTATATAAAATAAACTTGATTTGATTTGATTTGATTTCAACATGGTACACCAGGTGTGTGCAATTAATGATCAGGTAGAACAGAAAACCAGCAGGTTTCGGACTTCGTAGGGTAAGAGTTGAATTAAACCAGTTTAATGAGACGGTTGATACTCTTGCAGTACATTTGGATCAAAGTACAGATGTAGGATCTTAATTAGACCTATATTGTCACAGCAAAATAATCCTGCAACAACCGGATTTGAATGTTTAGTCCGTAATGTTTCTTGATCGTTGGTTTGGCTATTTTGTTAGGCTACATGAAAATTGCAATACTGTTAATAAATCAAATCAAATGTTATTTGTCACATGCTTAGTAAACAACAGGTGTAGACTAACAGTGAAATTCTTACTTACGGGTTCTTTTCCCACAATGCAGTTAAAGATCAAAAATAAACATAGAAATAGTGATGCAAGGAATAAATACACAGTGAATAACAGATATCAAGTTGTGTTAATGTGTTGTGGTTTTTCAGTGAATTTATGTAAATCACAAAGCTAATCTACATTTCCTGCGGTACAGGGAAATTCTCAGCAACAAAAGATGAATCCAATTAAAGCATGTATCAGTAGTTTAAACAATAACAAAAAGTTGTCCTCGCCCGTTTCGGTAAAACGTTGAGTGATTGGGCTGGAGAAATTGAACCACTCTCAAATTCATAGACTGAGCTATGGATGCAAGTACTGACCATCCATGATACACAAACTATAGTTTTAACCATGTTTTCAGGCTATATAGTGTTTGTTTACGTTTTACTTTGTTTCGAGTAAATCAAGCTTATATTTTATTTTCTTATATGTACCCAGTTGAACTAAAGCTCATGAAGCATTTCTAAGTTATATTCTTCAAGAATCAATGGGTACATATTATTAAAGTCCAAAAATGTAGCAACTGCAGTTTCCCCCTTTTAACAGAAGGTGTTGATTTCCCTTAGTAGACTATTCAATGTACAGAGGGATTCATTTAGGCAACGTAAGTCCAAATGGATGTAGCATCTGCTGATTGGCCATTTAAGATCCAACATCTGTAGCTAGCTATCCACATGGCTGATTCTTTCCGTTATACGATGGATATCATTTACATTATACACAGGGCATGGATATTAGATTAACAGATCAAATTGTTTTCCGGTGGAGAAGTTCGATGTCTAAAGTTGAATCAAAAGGGCTACATTGCTGGCAAAGTTATCACATTTATTTGGAGAAATAACAGTAGTGTGTTATTTTATATGAGTATAATAGTTTCTATTATTTTCTGGAAACTGAATATCTCAACTTAAGCAGTTCTCTCTAGCTTTCTCTCTCGTGTCTCTGGTATAAAGTGGGTTAGTTTTGACATTCTCTTCTATAACAGTGCGGTTTCCCTGTCTGAGGTGAAAGAGTCTAGAAACGTAATAACGAGAAGCTCAAATGTGTACATTGTAGTGTACAGTCTAGCTCGTCAGCTCTCGCTCCTGTCTCTGGTTTGGTTTGAGGTGGGTTAGATTTAACATTCTCCTCTGCAACAGAACAGCTTCCTGTTGGTGCCTGCAGTCCAGGCCTAATCACCAGATTATGACACGATAAAGGCAGGGTGTGTCACATGACTTGCCTCTGGAGCCCTAGAGCACTGAACTCCCTCTCTCTGTGTCTCTCCCTCTCTCTGTTGTCAACTGGCTGTGGAATCCATTTCTGATTCTGCAGACTGGGCAATCTCATCTAGTGGATGCATTTCCCAATGCAAATAAGAATATAAACTATGCACATTTTCATACACCCTTTTAAAAATCCTCAGACATTTTAGGAGTTTGTTATAAATACTGTAATATTCAGTTGAATTAAAGGGACACATCATGACATCTTCAAACTAGGCTAAACTGTAACCTAGTTTAAAGGCAGCCTGTTTGTATGTAATACCATTGCATTTACCGCAGTACTTTGTCTCAAATGACATCAACATACACGGTAATACCCTTCCTAAAATGTTTTCTTTGGATCTATATTAATAGATGACCTCAAACACACCTCACCCACTCCTGTTTGTAATTTCATCCCAGAAACCCCCAACTCCCTAAATGAGGGGCCCGAGCTTGGTCCTGCCTCTGCACCATACACCCCCAACTCCCTAAATGAGGGGCCCGAGCTTGGTCCTGCTTCTGCACCATACACCCCCAACTCCCTAAATGAGGGGCCCGAGCTTGGTCCTGCCTCTGCACCATACACCCCCAACTCCCTAAATGAGGGGCCCGAGCTTGGTCCTGCCTCTGCAATGTACACCCCCAACCTCCTAAAAGAGGTGCCCGAGCCTGGTTCTGCCTCAACACAATTCACATAGCCTAATTGAAGGCAGATGTGGCACTCTGCTTCTCTGTGGTACCGATTCACATCGAGGTATTTGTGCTCCTCTCGCTCTCTCTGTAGTATACAGTGGGAGTTAATGGACGGTCTCTGTTACCTCCACAACTGTGCTTTGACATCTATTCATCAGCGTTTCGTCCACATGATGTGTTTCAAATTCGACTTCAGTGTTGCGTTTAGTGAATGAATAGCGATCATTTGAATATCTGTAGAGACAGAGCAATACAACGAGACATCGGAAGTCCGACTTTGTCAGACTCGTTAAGGTCGGTTCGATTTCAGTTCGATTATTAAAAAAGTATCACTGTTTTCAATTTCGGTTTCGATTACTTGAGTTGAATGCTGTAACAACACAGAATAAAACAATTAATACAAGTCCAATGATGGTAGTGACTGCTCACCACTGTTTATCACTTATTAACTATAATTTATTCACATTACTTTACTTCAATAAAATATTTCAGTTGTATATATTACATTTGTTTTATTTGATGACTTTATTTCATTCCAAGTCATCTCATCTCGATAGAGCTGCTGTCTACGCTGTCTGACAAAATCACTATTTTAGTAGTTCTTCAAACTCAATAAGGCATACTTTTATGACTGCTGAATACCAACTATCAATCTCTTTGATCATGCATTTTCAGGTAGAGATACCTCACAAATCAACTTCTGCTCTCTACATCCCCTCACGATAGTACACTCTTGTCTCTTCTGTAACAGGTGTAAAATAAACACAGACCGGACAAGTAGATGCACAATGGATTATGGTCACTGTAGTTAATTACCACGTTTTATGAGCTAAACTATGTGGAATATTGGCCTGTTGGAAACTACAACTCCCTTCTATATCGCACAGTTCAGGCTGGATCTGATTTATCTCTAGAGAAACTGTGCAATGTGCGACATTGAACTCACAGAAAAGAAACGAACGAAATGGAATTCAAATAATTTAACCGATATTGGTCAATTAGTTTAAAAAACCCCGAAAAATAACAGAAATTGCAGTTAATCGCTCAGCACTATAAGTCAGACTTTGTTGATCCCGGGGGTAGGAAAAAGATCTATACTGATGCCTCAAATTCGGATTGAAATGAAAAGTCTCTATAGCTACTTTTTCATCAAATACCTGGTTATACTGATTGGGTCCCAAATTGCACCCTATTCTCTATATAGGGCACTACTTTTGACCAAAGCCCTATGGGGCACTACATAAGGAATAAGGTTCCATTCGGGATGCAAACACTGGCACAGATGTCAATGATAACCTGTCTGACTGGCTTTTTCTCTGGTTGTGGGTTGGGTCCATCCTTTCCCATCCACCTCTGCCCTGATCTCACACAACTTGCTCAGCAGGAAGTGTGACTGGGTCATTTGCAAGCCCTGCACACACAAACTGCCACAAGTCATTATACAACAACCGTACTATTAGCTGTGTGGTGTGCTGACAGTTAGATCTGCTCCGCTAGCATTAGCCTCGTCTATTCTGTAGCAATATACCTTTTGAGATGATCCAAACAGTCAAGCCCCACTACGCTATCTTGCAGTGTACCGTTGTCTTCCTATCAGGGAAAAGTGGTGCGTTTCATTTGGATTGACTCTTGCTGAGTGGCTTACTTACTGACGTCACAGTTTCTTATTGCTGATGGCAGCAACAAAACCCAAGCCTTAGATTTGATCCTGAAACACAGTTAGCATTTTCTGTTAATACTGCAACCTACTGCAACCAATGTTAGTGGTACGTATCATCTCTGTGCTGGTTTTCAATGGCGTCAATATGCATTGACTGCATGGCCCTGTCCTCCCATATCCAGGTCCACAGAGGTCAGTGCTGATAGGTTGGGGTTGATCATTAGCCCAGACTGGACTGGAAATGTGTAACCTTGGGGTTTACCCCTCTGAACCAACTGACCCCGGATCATGGGAGACTCAGTCAGGCTGGCCCTGACCCTGCACGGCTTAGACACTGTAGCATGTGTTATTGACCTGTGCACACCAAGCTGCTATACAGATAAAGCCCTGTGTCGTCCTTTGCCTGTGTGTGTGTGTGTGTGTGTGTGTGTGTGTGTGTGTGTGTGTGTGTGTGTGTGTGTGTGTGTGTGTGTGTGTGTGTGTGTGTGTGTGTGTGTGTGTGTGTGTGTGTGTGTGTGTGTGTGTGTGTGTGTGTGTGTGTGTGTGTGTGTGTGTGTGCGTGCGTGCGTGTGCGTGTGCGTATGAAACCAAACGCACAGCAACCCAAACACACACAACTGTGTATACCAGCAACATGCTTCACAACCCACCCAACCTCACACAGCACACTCTCCAATCCCTCTGCCTCCCTCTACACCAACCATCCACCATTCCCTTTGTCTCTGCGCCACAGTCAATATATCTGACTAAACTTGATGAACTGTTGTGCGCCGCAAAGTTAATTTCTTTCAGAGTGCACGGTAGCCATGGCGACCACCTTATTAGTGCTGAAGCCATCTGCTCTAAACATTAACCGGAGCGCGGCTGAGTGGACAAAAGCTGCACTGGCAGGGAGTACATGTGCTTTACGCATTGATCCTACTCAGAGTGGATCGATAGAAAGCCACATTTGTGGTTGTTGCTGCTATGGTAGTGTTCGGCCATTTTGATTTTCTGTTTTCTCAAAACCAGACTTCTTTTAGTTTCTTTTTTTGGCTTGCAGGAGCTTGGAGCTGCATGAACTGTTTTGGTGAAAGCAGTTTGTTTCATGACCAAAATACTGAGATATACTACATTTCAAAAGCTATTTTCTCCCAGTGCTGCAGTGAAACTCCATATTTAGATGGTGGTTTAGTATTGCTGACTGTATGCTGCCTTGCACTGGAGCACTTTTGGTGCCGCTTTTGTGTGCAAATTGCTGTAAATGATTTAAATAAAAATGGAATTGACTACCTTATATGATTGGTCTGTTACACTTGACTGAAAGCATCTTTACCCACTGACCCAAGACTCATCTATCATGAAGCGAAAAATGTATGTAATTTTCAGGCCAACTTATGAGGGATCCCAATGTTCCTATTCTGCAAGCCCCCAGATCTGGCAGTATACTTAGCTCACCTCACTGGAACATTTATTTAGCAAATGCTTTGTTTCTGTTTGAATGATCCAAATCCAACCCAGGGTGCCTTTAAACAGGAAGGGGAGGAGCCTTTAAACAGGAAGGGGATGTGCCTTTAAACAGGAAGGGGAAGTGAGCAGTAAACAGGGTGCAGGGAAACATAACATTAGACACACATGGCAGTGGAGGAATCCAAAACCCCAAACGCCTTCTCAACAGATCTTATCATTAAATAGAACAGGGCTGATCTGTATGAAAGACACATGAGAACTGGGGGCCTATCTAAAATATGTAGTAGTTGCACACAAAACAACAACAACAAATAGGCCAGTCGTTTTACATCTCTTCTCTTGGTAACATTTAACATTAAGTTGCTCTTGTGTAGTAATAACAATGTGTTACACAATACTTTAGTAATATAATTTAAATGATTGGCATTATGTTAGGTTACATCCAAAGCATGAATGCAGTGCGTGCCCCTGGACTTAAGTGAATGAGAAATATTAGTGATGTTCTCCACCGTTTGAGCTCAGCTGGCAAAATATTGATATCCTTCCACCACATTGGTTTCCAAGCAGCCTGACCTAAACGACTGTTGCTATGGTCCCTCTTTTCCCTCCTCTCAACTGACATGAGGCACGTGACTCCCTCTCCTTATATGGAAGCAGCAGGATCACAAATCACTCTGAGGGAGGGATGCATTCTATGAATTAAGGTTCCCAGAGAAGGACATTGAGTTGCCACTAATCAAGTGGCAGATTCATTTATTTTTCCTACCGTGCCATTTCTCTTACACCCATATATAGTTTTGTATGTTGCTCTCATTCATTTAAATGACTCAAAGAGCTATATGAATCATGACTCATGTTGCACTACTATCAGGCAGTTTAGTAGGTTACTGTGCATAGCTGTACATATAGACTGTTATTCCTTTCACGGTGAATGTCTTCCCTGGCCTGTAGGCCTATAGTCAAACACATCTGGAAGACTAAGCAAAGGACTGTGGTGTAGATAAGGGTCGATTATTCAATCAGTAGAGCAGGGGAGGACACAACAATTCGCTCCACCAAGGGAATCAAAACATAAAGATGGCCGCCGCTGCTAAAACCTCCAAAACCTGCTGAACCAGACTTTTTCCGCAATTCGCAATGTAAATACGTACGTCTGCATGAAAAACAAACAGCCTTGACATTGAGAGGGGGAAGGGATTGAAAGGAGAAGCACCAGCTGCCGCACCGGTCACATTCCACTGAGGAAACCTCATCTCTGAGGCTGGGCTAGGCTGCTCGCTACTAGCCTTCAGAAGAAGTTAGTGATGTCATTCAATGCAAAGTATGGCCTTGGGTAAGGGTTATGCTCTTGAATGACATTCAGGACCAGCTGTCTTGTGTGCTCCATGCTGCTCCCTGTGTAGACAACAGGGGGAGGGAGAAGCCACTTTACCTGACAGCCATTTTAGTGGGGCGTGTGAAATGCCAGGGACCTCACGATATGATACTATCACAATACTTAGGTGCCGATACGATATGTATTGCGATTCTCACGATTCTATGGCGCATTGCGATTTCGATACTGCGATTTGATGTTCGAAACACATTGCTCAGTATACTGTATGTCTGCTGCAGAAAGAGGGTAGAGAGCATGAGCAAATTAGTTTTTAATCAGTCAGGGAAATAAAAGTGCTAAAAAAACGTTTCCTGACTTTTTGAAAATAACATGGAGAACAAGCTCTAGGATGAAAAATACCAGCGTTGTAGCGCAGGTACAGCCCACTACCTCTAGCTAACTCTGTACAGTAGCATTTCAGTTATTTTAAAAACCGATTCTTGGAGTCAAATATAATAATAATAATAATAATATTCAATACATTTTAGATGGAGGCAAACAGTCTCAGAAGAAGCAGTTGTTTATATGTGGTCCCTGTGTGGATTCCTCAATCACAGGGGGAGGATTGGGTTCCTCTTCAGATCATGCGACTCACTAATGAAGGCATTAGTTATGGAGATACATTTTCAGATCTTAACCTTAATAAAAATCACAGATCCGGATGCAGATTGTGCAGCTCGGTGCTTTGACAGTAAAATGCTTTCATCCTTCTCTATTGGCCTTAAAAGGAACACTTTGATTATCCAATTACACCCCTACTTTCTGGGTTCAGATCTCTAGATATCTGATTCTCCCTTGGGTCCTTCGAGTAGACTTTTTGAGTTATTGGCATTGATTGACCTCCTTCACATTTTGGATGGGTTTTGACCCCTAACCCTTAGCTTCCCACCCTAACTCTGCTGGTTTGTGGTTGGGTTGTTCTTAGGGTAACTACTAGCCAAGCATCTTGATGAGGTGTGTGTGTGTGTGTGTGTGTGTGTGTGTGTGTGTGTGTGTGTGTGTGTGTGTGTGTGTGTGTGTGTGTGTGTGTGTGTGTGTGTGTGTGTGTGTGTGTGTGTGTGTGTGTGTGTGTGTGTGTGTGTGTGTGTGTGTGTGTGTGTGTGTGTGTGTGTACTGCCGCTCTCCACACACTCACACCCACGTGTTATAAACCACAGCTATAGTCAACCATGCTGTATCAGACAGCAAGTAGTCAACCATACAGTATCAGACAGCTAGTTATCAACCATACTGTACCAGACAGCTAGTAGTCAACCAGACTGTATCAGACAGCTAGTAGTCAACCATACTGTATCAGACAGCTAGTAGTCAACCAGACTGTACCAGACAGCTAGTAGTCAACCAGACTGTATCAGACAGCTAGTAGTCAACCATACTGTACCAGACAGCTAGTAGTCAACCATACTGTATCAGACAGCTAGTAGTCAACCAGACTGTACCAGACAGCTAGTAGTCAACCAGACTGTATCAGACAGCTAGTAGTCAACCAGACTGTATCAGACAGCTAGTAGTCAACCAGACTGTATCAGACAGCTAGTAGTCAACCATACAGTATCAGACAGCTAGTTATCAACCATACTGTATCAGACAGCTAGTAGTCAACCATACTGTACCAGACAGCTAGTAGTCAACCAGACTGTATCAGACAGCTAGTAGTCAACCATACTGTACCAGACAGCTAGTAGTCAACCAGACTGTATCAGACAGCTAGTAGTCAACCATACTGTACCAGACAGCTAGTAGTCAACCAGACTGTATCAGACAGCTAGTAGTCAACCATACTGTATCAGACAGCTAGTAGTCAACCATACTGTACCAGACAGCTAGTAGTCAACCATACTGTATCAGACAGCTAGTAGTCAACCATACTGTATCAGACAGCTAGTAATCAACCAGACTGTATCAGACAGCTAGTAGTCAACCATACTGTATCAGACAGCTAGTAGTCAACCAGACTGTACCAGACAGCTAGTAGTCAACCATACTGTATCAGACAGCTAGTAATCAACCATACTGTATCAGACAGCTAGTAGTCAACCATACTGTACCAGACAGCTAGTAGTCAACCATACTGTACCAGACAGCTAGTAGTCAACCATACTGTACCAGACAGCTAGTAGTCAACCATACTGTATCAGACAGCTAGTAGTCAACCATACTGTATCAGACAGCTAGTAGTCAACCATACTGTACCAGACAGCTAGTAGTCAACCATACTGTACCAGACAGCTAGTAGTCAACCATACTGTATCAGACAGCTAGTAGTCAACCATACTGTACCAGACAGCTAGTTATCAACCATACTGTATCAGACAGCTAGTAGTCAACCATACTGTACCAGACAGCTAGTTGTCAACCATACTGTATTAGACAGCTAGTTATCAACCATACTGTATCAGACAGCTAGTAGTCAACCATACTGTACCAGACAGCTAGTTATCAACCATACTGTATCAGACAGCTAGTAGACAACCATACTGTATCAGACAGCTAGTAGTCAACCAGACTGTATCAGACAGCTAGTAGTCAACCAGACTGTATCAGACAGCTAGTAGTCAACCAGACTGTATCAGACAGCTAGTAGTAAACCATACTGTACCAGACAGCTAGTAGTCAACCATACTGTATCAGACAGCTAGTTATCAACCATACTGTATCAGACAGCTAGTAGTCAACCATACTGTACCAGACAGCTAGTAGTCAACCATACTGTATCAGACAGCTAGTAGTCAACCATACTGTATCAGACAGCTAGTAGTCAACCATACTGTATCAGACAGCTAGTAGTCAACCAGACTGTACCAGACAGCTAGTAGTCAACCATACTGTATCAGACAGCTAGTAGTCAACCATACTGTATCAGACAGCTAGTAATCAACCAGACTGTATCAGACAGCTAGTAGTCAACCATACTGTATCAGACAGCTAGTAGTCAACCAGACTGTACCAGACAGCTAGTAGTCAACCATACTGTATCAGACAGCTAGTAGTCAACCATACTGTATCAGACAGCTAGTAGTCAACCATACTGTATCAGACAGCTAGTAGTCAACCATACCCTACCAGACAGCTAGTAGTCAACCATACTGTACCAGACAGCTAGTAGTCAACCATACTGTATCAGACAGCTAGTAGTCAACCATACTGTACCAGACAGCTAGTTATCAACCATACTGTATCAGACAGCTAGTAGTCAACCATACTGTATCAGACAGCTAGTTATCAACCATACTGTATCAGACAGCTAGTAGTCAACCATACTGTATCAGACAGCTAGTAGTCAACCATACTGTATCAGACAGCTAGTAGTCAACCATACTGTACCAGACAGCTAGTAGTCAACCATCTGTCAGACAGCTAGTAGTCAACCAACTGTATCAGACAGCTAGTAGTCAACCATACTGTATCAGACAGCTAGTTATCAACCATACTGTATCAGACAGCTAGTAGTCAACCATACTGTATCAGACAGCTAGTAGTCAACCAGACTGTATCAGACAGCTAGTTATCAACCATACTGTATCAGACAGCTAGTAGTCAACCATACTGTACCAGACAGCTAGTTATCAACCATAACCTACCAGACAGCTAGTAGTCAACCATACTGTATCAGACAGCTAGTTATCAACCATACTGTACCAGACAGCTAGTAGTCAACCATACTGTACCAGACAGCTAGTAGTCAACCATACTGTACCAGACAGCTAGTAGTCAACCATACTGTATCAGACAGCTAGTAGTCAACCATACTGTACCAGACAGCTAGTAGTCAACCATACTGTACCAGACAGCTAGTAGTCAACCATACTGTATCAGACAGCTAGTTATCAACCATACTGTATCAGACAGCTAGTAGTCAACCATACTGTACCAGACAGCTAGTAGTCAACCATACTGTACCAGACAGCTAGTAGTCAACCATACTGTATCAGACAGCTAGTAGTCAACCAGACTGTATCAGACAGCTAGTAGTCAACCATACTGTACCAGACAGCTAGTAGTCAACCATACTGTATCAGACAGCTAGTTATCAACCAGACTGTATCAGACAGCTAGTAGTCAACCAGACTGTACCAGACAGCTAGTTATCAACCATACTGTATCAGACAGCTAGTAGTCAACCATACTGTATCAGACAGCTAGTAGTCAACCATACTGTATCAGACAGCTAGTTATCAACCAGACTGTATCAGACAGCTAGTAGTCAACCAGACTGTATCAGACAGCTAGTAGTCAACCATACTGTATCAGACAGCTAGTAGTCAACCAGACTGTATCAGACAGCTAGTAGTCAACCATACTGTACCAGACAGCTAGTAGTCAACCATACTGTATCAGACAGCTAGTTATCAACCAGACTGTATCAGACAGCTAGTAGTCAACCAGACTGTACCAGACAGCTAGTTATCAACCATACTGTATCAGACAGCTAGTAGTCAACCATACTGTATCAGACAGCTAGTTATCAACCAGACTGTATCAGACAGCTAGTAGTCAACCATACTGTATCAGACAGCTAGTAGTCAACCAGACTGTATCAGACAGCTAGTTATCAACCAGACTGTATCAGACAGCTAGTAGTCAACCAGACTGTACCAGACAGCTAGTAGTCAACCATACTGTATCAGACAGCTAGTTATCAACCATACTGTATCAGACAGCTAGTAGTCAACCATACTGTATCAGACAGCTAGTTATCAACCATACTGTATCAGACAGCTAGTAGTCAACCATACTGTATCAGACAGCTAGTTATCAACCATACTGTACCAGACAGCTAGTAGTCAACCATACTGTACCAGACAGCTAGTAGTCAACCATACTGTATCAGACAGCTAGTAGTCAACCATACTGTATCAGACAGCTAGTAGTCAACCATACTGTATCAGACAGCTAGTAGTCAACCATACTGTATCAGACAGCTAGTAGTCAACCATACTGTATCAGACAGCTAGTAGTCAACCATACTGTATCAGACAGCTAGTAGTCAACCATACTGTACCAGACAGCTAGTAGTCAACCATACTGTACCAGACAGCTAGTAGTCAACCATACTGTACCAGACAGCTAGTAATCAACCAGACTGTATCAGACAGCTAGTAGACAACCAGACTGTATCAGACAGCTAGTAGTCAACCATACTGTATCAGACAGCTAGTTATCAACCAGACTGTACCAGACAGCTAGTAGTCAACCATACTGTATCAGACAGCTAGTAGTCAACCATACTGTACCAGACAGCTAGTAGTCAACCATACTGTATCAGACAGCTAGTAGTCAACCATACTGTACCAGACAGCTAGTAATCAACCAGACTGTATCAGACAGCTAGTAGTCAACCATACTGTATCAGACAGCTAGTAGTCAACCATACTGTATCAGACAGCTAGTAGTCAACCAGACTGTATCAGACAGCTAGTAGTCAACCAGACTGTATAAGACAGCTAGTAGTCAACCATACTGTATCAGACAGCTAGTAGTCAACCATACTGTATCAGACAGCTAGTAATCAACCAGACTGTATCAGACAGCTAGTAGTCAACCATACTGTATCAGACAGCTAGTAGTCAACCATACTGTACCAGACAGCTAGTAGTCAACCATACTGTACCAGACAGCTAGTAGTCAACCATACTGTATCAGACAGCTAGTAGTCAACCATACTGTACCAGACAGCTAGTAGTCAACCATACTGTACCAGACAGCTAGTAGTCAACCATACTGTATCAGACAGCTAGTAGTCAACCATACTGTATCAGACAGCTAGTAGTCAACCATACTGTATCAAACAGCTAGTAGTCAACCATACTGTACCAGACAGCTAGTAGTCAACCATACTGTATCAGACAGCTAGTAGTCAACCATACTGTATCAGACAGCTAGTAGTCAACCATACTGTATCAGACAGCTAGTAGTCAACCATACTGTATCAGACAGCTAGTAGTCAACCATACTGTATCAGACAGCTAGTAGTCAACCATACTGTATCAGACAGCTAGTAGTCAACCATACTGTATCAGACAGCTAGTAGTCAACCATACTGTATCAGACAGCTAGTAGTCAACCAGACTGTATAAGACAGCTAGTAGTCAACCATACTGTATCAGACAGCTAGTAGTCAACCAGACTGTACCAGACAGCTAGTAGTCAACCATACTGTACCAGACAGCTAGTAGTCAACCAGACTGTATCAGACAGCTAGTAGTCAACCATACTGTACCAGACAGCTAGTAGTCAACCAGACTGTATCAGACAGCTAGTAGTCAACCATACTGTACCAGACAGCTAGTAGTCAACCATACTGTATCAGACAGCTAGTAGTCAACCAGACTGTACCAGGCAGCTAGTAGTCAACCAGACTGTATCAGGCAGCTAGTAGTCAACCATACTGTATCAGACAGCTAGTAGTCAACCATACTGTACCAGACAGCTAGTAGTCAACCATACTGTACCAGACAGCTAGTAGTCAACCAGACTGTATCAGACAGCTAGTAGTCAACCAGACTGTATCAGACAGCTAGTAGTCAACCAGACTGTACCAGACAGCTAGTAGTCAACCATACTGTATCAGACAGCTAGTAGTCAACCATACTGTACCAGACAGCTAGTAGTCAACCATACTGTACCAGACAGCTAGTAGTCAACCAGACTGTATCAGACAGCTAGTAGTCAACCATACTGTATCAGACAGCTAGTAATCAACCAGACTGTATCAGACAGCTAGTAGACAACCATACTGTATCAGACAGCTAGTAGTCAACCATACTGTATCAGACAGCTAGTAGTCAACCAGACTGTACCAGACAGCTAGTAGTCAACCATACTGTATCAGACAGCTAGTAGTCAACCATACTGTATCAGACAGCTAGTAGTCAACCAGACTGTACCAGACAGCTAGTAGTCAACCAGACTGTACCAGACAGCTAGTAGTCAACCAGACTGTACCAGACAGCTAGTAGTCAACCAGACTGTACCAGACAGCTAGTAGTCAACCATACTGTACCAGACAGCTAGTAGTCAACCAGACTGTACCAGACAGCTAGTAGTCAACCATACTGTACCAGACAGCTAGTAGTCAACCATACTGTATCAGACAGCTAGTAGTCAACCAGACTGTACCAGGCAGCTAGTAGTCAACCAGACTGTATCAGACAGCTAGTAGTCAACCATACTGTATCAGACAGCTAGTAGTCAACCATACTGTACCAGACAGCTAGTAGTCAACCATACTGTATCAGACAGCTAGTAGTCAACCAGACTGTATCAGACAGCTAGTAGTCAACCAGACTGTACCAGACAGCTAGTAGTCAACCATACTGTACCAGACAGCTAGTAGTCAACCATACTGTATCAGACAGCTAGTAGTCAACCATACTGTACCAGACAGCTAGTAGTCAACCATACTGTATCAGACAGCTAGTAATCAACCAGACTGTATCAGACAGCTAGTAGTCAACCATACTGTACCAGACAGCTAGTAGTCAACCATACTGTATCAGACAGCTAGTAGTCAACCATACTGTACCAGACAGCTAGTAGTCAACCATACTGTACCAGACAGCTAGTAGTCAACCATACTGTATCAGACAGCTAGTAGTCAACCATACTGTACCAGACAGCTAGTAGTCAACCATACTGTATCAGACAGCTAGTAGTCAACCATACTGTATCAAACAGCTAGTAGTCAACCATACTGTACCAGACAGCTAGTAGTCAACCATACTGTATCAGACAGCTAGTAGTCAACCATACTGTATCAGACAGCTAGTAGTCAACCAGACTGTATCAGACAGCTAGTAGTCAACCATACTGTATCAGACAGCTAGTAGTCAACCAGACTGTACCAGACAGCTAGTAGTCAACCATACTGTATCAGACAGCTAGTAGTCAACCATACTGTATCAGACAGCTAGTAGTCAACCATACTGTACCAGACAGCTAGTAGTCAACCATACTGTATCAGACAGCTAGTAGTCAACCAGACTGTATCAGACAGCTAGTAGTCAACCATACTGTATCAGACAGCTAGTAGTCAACCATACTGTATCAGACAGCTAGTAGTCAACCATACTGTATCAGACAGCTAGTAATCAACCAGACTGTATCAGACACCTAGTAGTCAACCATACTGTATCAGACAGCTAGTAGTCAACCATACTGTATCACCACCACAACACCCCTGCCGAGTTACACTGGATCAATCTTACACACACACACACACACACACACACACACACACACACACACACACACACACACACACACACACACACACACACACACACACACACACACACACACACACACACACACACACACACACACACACACACACACACACACCCATTGGATTTAGACACTGTAGTGTAGTGTTCATTTGTTTTATCTAACCCTGAACTCTCTGAACTTTGCTTGCCCGACCTAGTCAGAACTCTACCCAGCTTGGCTATATTTGGAGTTGTAAGGCAATGCTAGGGCAACTCCACTCACTCAGTCACGTGGTGGTTTTGACTTACTCTACATTCTTGACAAAGGGAAAATTAACTCGTTTGCCATTTGCACAGCTGGTAACAGTAAATATCCCCCCAGATTTTAGAAAACCACATTTGCCAATGAATTGGCACCTCTTCAAATAGTCTGCCTCATCAAAAGGCAACATAGAGGAAACCAACATGAAAGATTCTCGGAAGGGGAGATATTAAAGTGAAACAAATCTAAACGCCTTCAGAGGTGTGTGTTTGATAATCCAATATTCCGCTTTTTGGGGTTTCATTTCTGCCATGACTTCAGCCATAGTAAACTTCTTTCCTTTATTCATCTGAGAAAGGCTCAACCAGTAAAAGTTACAACCAGTGAGTAATTACAAGAAAAGCACCTTGTCATTCCATGCGCTGGGCAAACTGAATACCCGTTTCTCATAACCTTTGTTTGATCTTTGGACTGAATATTGCAACACGGTATGAAAACAGATAGCATGCTTCTAGTTCAATTACTAGCTTGGAGCCAGCCGTACTACTGTGTAGGCTTATTTAGGCGTTCACGTGCTCTGGAGTCTCTGCTGTCAGCGTGGCGGGAGCTCAGAGAGACGCTGACGCTGTCTTTAGCGTTGCCATGTTCCGCTTTCCAGACACTACCTTGGCCAGCGTCAATTTTCGTCTCTCGCTCACTCGCTTCACCTCTCCGCCTCCCCCCTTCCTTTCGCTTGTGGTGGTGTCGGGGACCAATGGCAGCGTTCAAATATCTTGAGAGCAAAGAGGAGCGGCCGAGTGGCGGGAACGGGGAAGAGATGCTGCTCGCTTTCGGAGCTGTTACGTAACGAGGTCTACTCTGGAATGCCTGGATGGTGTTTGTAAACAGTGGCGGCCATGTGCTCACACTCACGTGGAGACCGGAAAGGGAGTTCTGTCCTAGTCGTGCCCTCACCGGCAGGTCTCCTCACCCCTGAGGTAAACCCCAACTGGCTGACATCGATACACACTTCAAGGGCCTAAAGAACACTCCCTCTGGTTGGCCCGTGCCACTTAGTCTCAACGAGACAGCCTTATCTCTCCGAACCGTAGCCATAATTAAAACACAGACAGACGAATGGAAGGGCCAAGGCCTCTTCCAGAGAAAGAGAGAGAGAGTTACAACACTGTATATAGATATGAGTGTAATGTTTACTGTACATTTTTATTGTTTATTTCACTTTTGTGTATTATCTACTTCACTTGCTTTGGCAATGTTAACATATGTTTCCCATGCCAATAAAGCCCTTAAATTAGAGAGAGAGAGAGAGAGGTGTTCTGTAGTGGGTAGAGATACAAGGTGTTGCTTAATCGCAGGAAGAAGATAATTGTGTAATTCTAGCGATGAGTAACAACCAGGGCAGGGCCAAAAAGAACAAATGTGGTTTCTATACCAACAGTCAAATGCCAAACAAGGACAGAAATGCTCGGTGATCTTTTGGGAAATGAAACTCTTTCATAATATTGTTTAGAAACACACACCATAGAAGCTGAAAAGCTAGAAGTGACTCATTTGAACACAACCTAAAAGCCTTGTGATGAGACAATCTACAGAGGTTCTAATGTAAATCACAAAGTAGACTATCTGGACAACATGCACGTTGAATGACCTTCTAAAGAAATTGCATCCAATACACTCATGTAACAAGGCAGTAATAACCGATAGCAAGTGTAACACGGTACTTCAACTATCGAGGCTGGGAGCAGCAGAGAGCTAAATCAATATCTCCAGAGGTCAATATGAGACACAGTATGTCGCCATTTTGTCTGAGGAGGAGGAACGTGATCAACAGAGCCAGGTTGGTAGCTACACAGAGGCAATGCATTTTAAAATGTCTCGTAACCTGTTCCACTGTGTCATCTCTGCAGCAGGGTTACCGTGGCCTTCGGGGTGGAAATGTGATGCGTGGCCTGTGGTTGGAGGTCAGCGGTAAAACCCAGCCCATTGTGAATGGACAGCATTTTTGCAGAAACCATGGAGACCGAAACCACTGGACATTCTTACCCCCAAAGCTTGATATTGTCTTTTGTCCCTTAGATAACATAAAGGGGAAGACGCAAGACGAGTAGTCCAACCATACCCAGCTTTATCAGTGGGTGTGGATTGATGAGAACAGCCATGTCCATTCTTGTGATTGATCTTTCTGACTGGACTGCCCCCCCCCCACACTCCTCTATCCACCATGTGTTGACATTCTCCCTACTAGGATCTGTGGCGCAGATATGGTGCCTTTTTCCACTGCTGATGTAACAACACATGTGGTGCCAATGAAAACAGCACAAAGGGAAAATGGAGGTTGTGTGTTCAAGACAATATCTTGGCTTGCCAAGTGACTCCTGACTTGTGTAAAGACCAACATTACACAATCTAGTCCTTGCTTTGGGCACAATATTCTACCCATAAATGAAGTATGAACTCTGACTTTTTTGTCTCGCTTTATATCTGTACTTATGATAGCACACTATTATCTCTTGGTAGAAGTTGAGAAACAAACTATTGTATAGCAATCTTGCTGTCTGATACCATGTAATGTATCCATTGAAATATAAATGTCTTCCTCGACTAACATTCTGCAGTATCAGTGATGTAAGCATTGCAATGTGCATTGCATTCAGTCTACTTACTGAGAAATGCAGTCAACAACTCAAGGAAGACACACCTAACTCAAAGACAAAGTCCATGCATCCTCCAATATTGGCTTGCAGCTGTTTGATCCACTACAAAATAAAGCTAGTCTTATCCTTTAGCTTAGGATAAGCATACAGCTCCAATATGAATCAAGTGTAATTATTTTCACTCAAGGCCTATTTCTCTACATTATCTTGTCTGGGGCAAATGAGCCTCAAATGGCACAATTAATTTCCAAACATAAAAAAACAGTATACTACCTCATCCAGTCAAAACAAACTTCACGAGAAATATGGAGGACTACGGTGCACTCCCCTAGTTACGTTACGAGATAGGTTGACGCTGCGCAGTCATTGACCATGCTTACCAAATCAAAACAGAGCCGGAGCCACGCTGCCATTGTTGCATCAAAGGCTTTTGATGCCTTCTTCAAAATAGAATTAAACTGTAAATATTTAAATATTGCTCTCTGTTCTCTGATATCACGGAGGAACATTTTAGTTTGTCGATAGCTCTGTGGTAAAGATATATATTTTTTTTAAATTCTCTGCTTAGTTTATATGGTGGAGTCATTGACTAAAATGCAGATGAAGACTTGCCTTAATCAACAGTTCAAATAGCTAGATTAGCTTTGACGGTTGTCCTCGAGGCCCGTTTGACAAGCAACTGACATTTTTGCTTAAAATAACTGCAGTTCCCTCCAATACGTTTCACTCCGTTAGGCTAGCTTTAGCCTAATACATTTACCCTGGCATTCCGTGCTATCACAGGTGATATTAGTTTGTAGCACTTGGCTGAGATTCCTTCATTGTTCTAGCATTAGCATATGTTAGCCTCTGCGCCGTGCACCTCCCCTTGGCTGTGGTGTTTATTTACAACAGCTCATTAGTAGCCACTTGTTGTGCTGTGCTCCCCCTGGGCAGGCATGCCTTACTTTGCATTTCACACAAACTACTACTGCTAGCTGCTATTGTGGGATGACCCCCGATTGAAAGTGCATGCAGGGCCAGCGCAATACACAAGCCCAAATACACAAATAAGGGCAAAAGATAGCAGGCTTTTATCTGTGTAATATTCTAGTAGGTCATTATGATGCTAATCCTAAATGTGGCCTGTTAGCAAATTCAGCAAAGATAACAGAAAAACAACACGCTCCATTAGCAACTAATTTGTTCAAGGGAAGAGAGGTGTTGGGCTAATAAAACCAGTCATCTTGGTTAGTGTAGCTTGGATGTATGTAGGAATCCCTATTATTTGTTAGTACTGTATCTGACAGCTAGCATAGCATAGCTATGTATTGATGTCTAGCTAGCTAATGATGATGTGCCTCGGTTTGTTTTATTTTCAATTCAAGTAAATGTATGTAAAATAAATACATTACAAAATATGGAAAATTGTGACAAAAACAAATGTCAACAACATCGAATAATTTCTGTTCATCAGTAAAACATTATTGCAAATTGAGATTGAGTAAATGCTAGAAACACCTTCATTACTGCCTTTGTATTGACAATAATCTGTTTATTAAAGGTGCTGTCTGCTGCCTTCTTGCATGGCAGTGCATGTGGTTTGCGCAGACACATTATCTCAGACTCTCACAAAAGACAACATATATCATTTTATGTGGTAAATGATTAATATGTAAAACAGTAGGAAAACTGTTTGCATAATGCAAAGCTAACATGTCCTAATATGTTATACTATAGTTGTTGTTGTTCAATTGCTGGATTCTTAACATTTTCATGGTGACCTCATGGTGTAACAGAACTGAGTCAACTTCTGGGAGACATATGTGTTGGGGTCTAGTAGGGGGAAAAATCTATTTCAACCTTCGGAAAAGACCTGCTTCCACGATTCCAATTCTTGTGTCGTTCAGCTAATGGTGTGATCGGATTGAGTTTCAATTTCCTTTAAAGCTTCTGACCTCATCATCCCTCTGCTATCCACCACAATTCTCTTCTCTCTTTTCCACTCCTTGGACTGTGCTGGCCTGCCTTTGTGTCTGCTTGTCATTCACCGGTGAGTGCAATGAAAGCTGATTCACAGGATGCACAAAGCCAGAAGCTAGCTACACTCTCCCCCGCTCCCAGCTCTCTTTCCCAGCCACTATAGTCTTAGTGATGGACTGGAGGCATAGTGCTGTTCAAAATTAGACCCAATCCATCTTTTTAGCTTGAACATAGCAGAAAATAATCAACACAAGAACACAACCGTGGGACTACAAAGAAAAAAGGACAGAAACTGACTGCATGAATGGTTTCTGGTTAAAGAGTCCTTCTCTATGATAGATTTGCAGAAGAAAATGATACACATTTTCCCTGGAAAACAAAGCACTCAAATAAAACATCAAAATAAGGACAATGACCATTTTCGAGATGAGATGTATTTTTCAACTGGGAGCTAGCTGCTTCTCTGTTGCACTGAACATCAGAGGGATTTGCCTTGTTCATAATGCCTCAAGAAAAGTACTGAACAAGGTCTCCATTTTCTACACTAGACACATTCCTAAGGCTACTTGAGTGTCCACTGACCAACATTAGAGGCAAAAAAACGGAGATCTCTCTATTTCAACTAGCAAAAAAGACAAAAGGAAATTGTCAGCCATTGTCAGCTTTATCTAATATCCCCCACCTTATTAATTTAGCTAGCTCATGCTTTTGCTGAGGGAACATTAGCATGCCTTGTACTAAGCCACAGAGCCACCGAAAAGACCAACAAAAGGTCAAAAGGAGAAGGACAACGAGTGCAAAAAACAAACGGAGCTGAGTCTTACCTCTTTTTACGTCCCTCCACTTTGTAGAAATTCCAACAAACCGTCTGGATCTCCTCTTTAACAAATCCTAAAGGGCCGCCATCTTGCTTCCTTCTGTTCTTCTATGAAACGGACTATCCTCCAACATCAATATTCATGGGGCCAGTCGCTGACGTCAACGTCGACTCTTATCATCAGGAGGAGAAGCCCGGTCGGTCGGTGGTGTGTCCCTGTTGGCCACTCTGAGTGCCACACATATGTAACTGGCAGAAAAGCAGCCAGCCAGCACGCCGTGTGGACAAGTTGTGTGTGTGTGTGTGTGTGTGTGTGTGTGTGTGTGTGTGTGTGTGTGTGTGTGTGTGTGTGTGTGTGTGTGTGTGTGTGTGTGTGTGTGTGTGTGTGTGTGTGTGTGTGTGTGTGTGTGTGTGTGTTCGTGATCGGTGTGTATGTGTGTGTGTCAGTGGTAGAGTCTTGCCTTGCTGGCAAAGCTAAAGTAATGAGAAAACCTCTCTCCTGGTGAGTCCCTCCACCACACAAAGGGCCAGGGCTTTCTTTCCCCCTTTTTTTCCTTCTTCTCCTTCAGCCGCACACAATAGTGCACACTATGACTACGGCTGGCCCCAAGCACCGGACTGGATCTGCACAGTGACAGGACATGGGTTCCGCTCCGCCGTCCAATCCCTTTAACCTGACTCTACAAGCTCTCTGGGCTTATCTGTCTGTCTGAGAAACAGAGGATTGGAGAGTAGGAGGGAGGCGCACTCCCCCCTTCCTTTAGTCAGACAGGAAGAGTGTGTGTGTGTGTGTGTGTGTGTGTGTGTGTGTGTGTGTGTGTGTGTGTGTGTGTGTGTGTGTGTGTGTGTGTGTGTGTGTGTGTGTGTGTGTGTGTGTGTGTGTGTGTGTGTGTGTGTGTGTGTGTGTGTGTGTGTGTGTGTGTGTGTGTGTGTGTGTGTGTGTGTGTGTGACTCAAGGAAACCGAGCTCTAGGGGGATTTTTACCCCACCCCTCGCTCCGTCTTGACTTCCTGGTTCTTCTTTCGGTTTCATCAGTTTCTCTCAAGCTGTCATAGGTCGCAGGAGTTCCCCCATTGCCTCGTGGCTTCTTTACGACTCCTTGGAGACTTGCTTCTTCCACTCAGTCTCTGGGTTTTCTCGTCTTCAGAGTACGCGAGTCGAGCCCTGCCCTCATTTCCAATGCTTCTTCTGGGTTTTGTTTTGGCATGCCTTGGCTGTCAAGCGGGCTCATTTTTGGAGCAGGCGTAAGACAACACTAACCTTTGAAAGGATCCATACAGGAAGCAACATCTTTTTCTTTATGTGTCTGCCAAGAGCCCCACCTCCTGTTGACATTGGCCACGTGGGCTAGTAGCGAGGGAGAGGGAGACGGCGGGAGAGGGAGACGGCGGGAGAGGGAGACGGCGGGAGAGGGAGATGGCGGGAGAGGGAGACGGCGGGAGAGACGGACGGACCGAGAGAGAGCGAGAGGGACGGAGAGACAGAGAGAGAAAGAGAGAGGGGAGAGAGCGGGAGAGAAAGAGGGAGAGAGAAAGAGGGAGAGGGTGTGTGAGAGCGGGAATGTTTAAAAATACAAAATTCAGCTCTGTGAGGTATTTGAGAAACGAGGACGGACCTAGCATGGCTGTCAGGACGTTTAATTAGCTGCTACTGTTTAACACACCACCCAGCCGAGGGCTTTGTTTTGAGTTTCCCTGACAGTTATGTAGTAGTTGCCACTGGTTCCATGAGCTACTACGCCTACCCTCTGTCAGCATAACAACTGTGTTGGACTGTTGCTATCATGATATAACCCAGAAATTAGGAAGTCGGCAAACTTGTATCTTGCATTAATGAAAAATTGCAGTTTTAGGATTTCGTTTAGCACTATTCACTAGGTTTGTGCTGAAATACTGTCGGTGAAGTGTTTGCAAATGGGCTGCATATCTATCTTTCACCATTAGGCCTATTTGCTTCATTGTTTTGCAAGAAGAAGAGGCAATGGCACTACATCAGATCAAGACCAGCGTACTTAGTACATGACTACTGATGATTAAACATTGTACACGTCAGTTACCACAGTAAGTAAAATCAATGCAACACTTAGAAGAGCTGCAGTCAGTTTCAGAATGGGTGGCAAGAAACAAGCTGGTCCTAAATACTTCAAAAACTAAAAGCATTGTATTTGGGACAAATCATTCACTAAACCCCACTAAACCCTCAACTAAATAATGTGTAAATTGAGCAAGTTGAGGAGACTAAACTGCTTGGTGTAACCCTGGATTGTTAACTGTCATGGACAAAACATATTGATGCAACGGTAGCTAAGATGGGGAGAGGTCTGTTCGTAATAAAGTGCCGCTCTGCTTTCTTGACATCTCTGTCAACAAGACAAGCCATACAGGCCCTAGTTTTGTCACACCTGGACTACTGTCCATTAATGTGGACAAGTGCCACAGAGGAACATAGGCACATTACAATCGGCTCAGAACAGAGCAGCGTGGCCCTTAGATGTACACGGAGAGCCAGCATTGATAATATGCATGTCAATCAGTGGAGGCTCCTCAAAGGAGAAAGGGGAGGACCACCCTCAGTGAATTTCATTTTTTTTTTAAATAGTGAAACATTTTTAAAAAGTTATATAATTTTTAGATAAAACTATACTAAATACAATCACGTCACCAAATAATTGATTAAAACACACTGTTTTGCAATGAAGGTATACAGTAGCCTCAACAGCCTCAACACAACACCATTGTGTAGTCGAAGGACAGTTCGTTTCTGGGTACATTGACATCAATACAAAACCTAGGACGCTCGTGGTTCTCACCCCCTTCAATAGACTTACAGAGTAATTATGACAACTTCCAGAGGATGTCATCCAACCTATCAGAGCTCTTGTAGCATGCACTGAGATGTTGTCCACCTAATCAAAGGATCAGAGAATGAATATAGTACTGAAAGCATAAGCTACAGCTAGCTAGCACTGCAGTGGTGAATAGTTCACTGAAAGAGAGAGAGACACAATAGTTGGAATAGTTTGGAACAAATTAATTTCTTTTAAAAAATGAAGGAGAAGCGAGAGAGAGCTATATTTCGTTTTTTTCACCCACTGTCAACTTAATTAGTTAGTGAATGCAGCTAGCTAGTTTAGCTGACTCAAACATCTGGATTAAACAGAGAGGGATGCTATGTTAGCTAGCTGGCTATGGCTATCCAACACTGGAACTTCAGGTAAGCTTTTGGTTTTATTAATGCATTGCCACTGCGGCCCGTCGGTGTAACTGCTTGCTGCTGACTGTACACTGTACTGCATGATTGTAGTGGGTTCACTAATGCGTTAGTTCTAGTAGCCATGTTGACTATGATGTTAATATGGTGACACCGATGTAGGCTGTGTGTGTAGGCTGTGTGTAGCAGTTAGTGGTTATGATATGAAGGTTTTGCTTGTAAAGTATTTTTTTTTGCCAGGTCACAGAGCTGATGTGTTCTGCACTGAAGTCCATAAGCGAAGGGAAAAGGTGAGAGGAGAGTGCGTAGATGCGAGAAAGAATTATACAACGATCAAAGGGATCATGCTGTTTGTATGTGGCTGCTATGAAAGTAAACTGTGTTAGCTTGTGATCAGGGGTTTATTCATTCCGACGATTCTGTTGAAAAAGTTTCTTAAACGGACGAAATAGAAACGTTCCATTTTTCCTTTGCAACAGTTAGACTAACGATTACACCCTAAAACAGCTAGATTCGGGCAAGAGTGTGCAAGGCGGTATTGAATGTGTCAATGTCTGTCACCTTGATTACTCACATTTCTCTTGACCTGTGCACCTACGTTGTAAACTTTCATTCATAGGCTAGGTTGTAGCAACCCCTTGATGGGTATAGGGAAAATGTGCGTATGATGTAGTAGCCTAAACCTATCGATGTTACATTGATCTGGGTGAATGGAATATGAATGACAGTCATCCAGTATGCTGTAATAGAAATAAAGCCATTCTCATTAAAAAAAACGTCCTCCCTCATCTTAAATGTCACCGACCGCCACTGAAGTCAATCTCTCCTGGCTCAGAGTGGAGGAGAGATTGACTGCATAACTGCTTGTCTTTGTGAGAGGTATTGATTGACATGTTTTAAAAAAAACAGAGCTGTCTATTTAAATGACTAGCACACTGCTCAGACACCCATACATACCCCACAAGACATGCCACCAGGGGTCTCTTCACAGTCCACAAATCCAGAACAGACTCTGGGTACCGCACAGAACTAGACAGAGCCGTGACTACATGGACCTCTCTTCCACATCAAGTAACTCAGTCAAACAGTAAAATGAGGACTGTGAAGATGCACACACATAATTCACAAACACATGCTAACACGCACTCTACACACACATACATTTGAATATTGTTATTTTGCTTTATTGTTGATTTTGTATTGTAGATATGTTATGGTAGAGTAGTATGTAATAATGTCTTGTGTTATGTATTGTTTTATTGTATGTAATTGTTATTGGACCGCAGGAAGAGTAGCTGGTGCAGTTAATGGGGATCCTTAATAAATACAAATACAAAAATGCAAAGTACAATAGAAAACCGAATCGGAACCAAATTTGGCGCCTTGATTACATTTCTCCGGAATAGCACACCATGGGAAAAATACTAGAAATCCACACAATTGAATTCCCATATGAGTGCCTTGAAGACATTCCAAATACCTTCCAGGGGCCACTCTTTAGCCAACCACATGTTAGAGAGCCATTGGCCCCTCCTTCTATAGCTCTCTCTCTCTGTTAAATTCTTCCCTTTTATGTCCCTGTGCTGATTTTAACAGGTGGTTATTGTCTGAAAATAATCTGCCTTTGGCTCCAATCCAGGTTTATTAAAGAGAGAGACTCCACCCCTTCTTCCATCGGCCCTGACTGCTTGCCTGCCTGTCTGCCTTGCAGTCTCTAGCTGGCATTTGTTGACTCAATAGTTTCAGGGCTTGGAGCAGGAAAGGAGATTTGTTTTTACACAACGTGGGGGAGGGGCATGGTGCAGGGGCAGGGGTCGGGAGGGGTGGGGGTGGTCAGCATAGCTGCGGCTCAGATATGTTAGTGCTAGGAGTGAGACTGGGACTGGGGCTTTGCTTGCAGCCTGAGCTGCCTTGCTGAAGGAGGATTCCACATACCTCAACTGGTTCAGTGTGGAGGTGGTGCTGGAATGTGTATCTAGACAACCTACTTGTCCTCTAGTGTTGTCATGATAGGATCCAGTTGCTTCACATGATTTCAATTAAGAGTAGGCCTGTCCACTCTGCACCTTTCCGCTTTTTTTCCCCCAGAGAGAGCAACTGTTGATCAAATATTGATGACATTGTAATAAAATAAATTCTAAGTAGTTATTCCTTTTAATCTTACCAGGAATCCAGCATTGACGTGTGCTTTAATTTGGTAGTGAGTGAATATTGAATAGATGTATAGGTGTATATTGAGGAGTGTGATGGATTTTGCAGTGGGAGGGGGAGAAGGAGAGGGAATGTTTTGTGCCTGTCTTTGTAGCTTGTCTTTGTAGCTTGTCTTTCTTTTCAGAGACTGAGGTCATCTTACTGAGACAATCCTATTATCCTGCGTCAAGCATTAAATGCCTTTGATATTGGTCACAGATTTCCATATTTATGTAGGCTGTTGTATTTTTAAAAAATGATTTTGGGGTCAAAACTTGATGCTTTTTCAAACCTGCCTAATAGATGGGTGGGTTGACAACGTAACAAACATGATGCGCGCGTGCATTGTAGAGGCAAAAGGCTGTGTGGTGTTATCATTCTGAACGGTCAGATAGCTAGCAACAATGACAAGAAGCTACCATGTGGGGAATTGTGGTGGCTTGTTTCAGCTAGTTGTATCTTCTTCTTGATACCATGTCTTGTTTTGTGGTGTTTTGACTTACATTTGTATATACAGTGCATTTGGAAAGTATTCAGGTATTTTTTCCACATATTGTTACTATACAGCCTCATTCTAAAATTGATTAAATCGTTTCCCCCCCCCCCTTTTTTTCCCTGACAAAGCAAAAACAGGTTTTCAGAAATGTTTTCAAATATATTAAAAAGAAAAAACAGAAATACCTTATTTACGTAAGTATTCAGACCCTTTGCTATGAGACTCAAAATTGGGCTCAGGTGCATCCTGTTTCCATTGGTCATCCTTGAGATGTTTCGACAACTTGATTGGCGGAAACTATATAGTGTATGTGGACACACCTTCAAATTAGTGAATTTGGCTATTTTAGCCACACCCGTTGCTGACAGGTGTATAAAATCGAGCACACAGTCCCGCGATCCCCATAGACAGACATTGGCACTAGAATGTCCTTACTGAAGAGCTCAGTCACTTTCAACGTGGCACTGTCATATGATGCCACCTTTCCAACATGTCAGTTCGTCAAATTTCTGCCCTGTTGGAGCTGCCCCGGTCAACTGTAAGTGAAGAGGAAATGTCCAGGAGCAACAGCTCAGCCGCAAACTGGTAGGCCACACAAGCTCACAGAATGGGACCGCCGAGTGCTGAAGCACGTAACGAGTAAAAATCACCTGTCCTCAGTTGCAACACTCACTACCGAATTCCAAACTGCCTCTGGAAGCAAAGTCAGCACAGTAAAGGTTCATCGGGAACTTCATGAAATGGTTCTAGCCGCCATTGGACTCTGGAGCAGTGGAAACGCATTCTCTGGAGTGATGAATCACGCTTCACTGTCTGACGGTCAGACGGACTTATCTGGGTTTGGCAGGTGCCAGGAGAACACAACCTGTCCAAATGCATTGTGCCAACTGTAAAGCTTGGTGGAGGAGGTATAATGGTCTAGGGCTTAGTTCCAGGGAAATATTAACGCTACAAAGCACAATGACATTCTAGACAATTCTGTGCGTCCAACTTTGTGGCAACAGTTTGGGGAAGGCCTTTTCCTGTTTCAGCATGACAATGCCTAAGGCACTGCATCTCAGTGTAAGAGGCGTCACTACAGTCTCTGGTTCGAATCCAGGCTGTATCACATCCGGCCGTGATAAGGAGTCACATAGGGCGGCGCACAATTGGCCCAGCATCTTCCGGGTTTGGCCGGGGTAGGCCGTCATTATAATTAAAAATCGTTCTTAACTGACTTGTCTAGTTAAATACAGGTTCAATAAAAAATAAATAATATGCCCCTGTGCACAAAGCGAGATCCATACAGAAATGGTGTGGAAGAACTTAACTGACATGCACAGAGCCCTGACCTCAACCCCATCGAACACCTTTGGGATGAATTGGAACGCCGACTGCGAGCCAGGCCTAATCCTCCAACATCAGTGACCGACCTCACTAATGCTCTTATGGTTGAATGGAAGCAAATCCCAGCAGGAATGTTCCAACATCTAGTGGAAAGTCTTCCCAGAAGAGTGGAGGCTGTTATAGCAGTAAAGGGTGGACCAACTCCATATTAATGCCCATGATTTTGGAATGAGGTGATCGACAAGCAGGTGGCCACATACTTTTTGTCATGTAGTGTATGTCCTATGCAAATAGGGCAAATATTCACTAGCTGGTGAACCAACAACTGTAACTGAAGGTATCAACTCTCCATTTGGGCTGATCTGTGATCTGCTAGCACCTCCCCCGGTCAGAGGGGAATGTGGCAATCTCGCAGAGTTTATAAAGTGTAAAATCGGAGTTGCAGCGTTATTCTGTCACCGTGGAATTTCCCCAAACACACGCACAACAGACAGGGAATAAACGTGGGAAGGATTTGGTTCTGTAATACAGGAGATAAACAGTTATGAATAGGCTGTACACAATTAGCATTACATGAGGAAGAATTCAATGCAATAGCAATGCAAGAGCACTGATACCATTTGTAAGGACTGTAGAAATATAAATGGCTGTATTTAGACTGTATAGATCAAGGCTAGATAAGATAACAATTATCAGTAACTGCTACCAACAGTAAATTGTAAACACACACAAGTTACAATAACAATATTAACTTACTTATGCATGCACTCCATCTCAGAAGTCCACTCAGAGGAGAAGTGAGGAGACAGAGGCCTGCACAGTCAGAGGGGCTGTCCTGCCCCCTAACAACGTGACTAGCAACCAATCAGGGGAAGGTCACACAGGTCAGAGAAAGTTTGAGTGGCCAGTTCATTGTACTCTGTTCGACCCCTCAAATTCTGGACCTCAAAACCAGTTTCACTGCTTTTTTTGTTAATTCTTCCCCTCTAATCAGGAAGTGATTTAGACCTGGGACACCAGGTGGGTGTAATTAATTACCAGATAGAACAGACTCCGGCAGGCTCCGGACCTCGTAGGGTAAGATTTCATTACCCCTGTCTTAGACTCAGGTTGTGTGGAATGGGGAGTGGAAAATGTTTTTGAGAGACAAGTGCTCATTGTGCAAATGTATTTATACTGAACAAAAATATAAATGCAACATGCAACAATTTCAAAGATTTTACTGAGTTACAGTTAGTTACAGTTCATATCAGGAAATCAGTCAAATTAAATAAATTCACTATGCCCTAATCTATGGATTTCACATGACTGGGAATATAGATCTGTATAGGTTGGCCACATCTACCTTTAAAAAAAAAGGTAGGGGTGTTGATCAGAAAACCAGTCAGTATGTGGTGTGACCACCATTTGCCTCATGCAGAGTGACACATCTCCTTTGCATAGAGTTGATCAGGCTGTTGATTATGGCCTGTGGAATGTTGTCCCACTCCTCTTCAATGGCTGTGCGAAGTTGCTGGATATTAGTGGGAACTGGAACACATTATCATGCTGAAAAAATAGGTGATGGCGTCGGATGAATGGCACGTCAATGTGCCTCAGGGTCTCGTCACAGTATCTCTTTGGGTTCAAATTGCCATCGCTAAAATGCTAAATTGTTTGTTGTCCATAGATTATGCCTGCTCATACCATAACCCCACCACCGCCATGGGGCACTCTGTTCACAACGTTGACATCAGCAAAACAACGCCATACACGTGGTCCGTGGTTGAGAGGCCGGTTGGACGTACTGCCGAATTCTCTAAAACGGCTTTGGAGGCGCCTTATGGTAGAGACATGAACATTCAATTCTTTGGCAACAGCTCTGGTGGACATTCCTGCAGTCAGCATGCCAATTGCACACTCCCTCAAAACTTGAGACATCTGTAGTGTTGTGTTGTGGGACAAAACTGAACATTCTAGAGTGGCCTTTTATTGTCCCCAGCACAAGGTGCACCTGTGTAATTATCATGCTGTTTAATCAGCTTCTTGATATGCCACACCTGTCAGGTGGATGGATTATCTTGGCAAAGGATAAATGCTCACTAACAGGGATGTAAACAAATTTGTGGACGATATTTGAGAGAGATATGCTTTTGTGCATGTGTAACATTTCTGGGATCTTTTATTTCAGCTCATGAAACATGGGACCAACTCTTTACATGTTGTGTTTATATTTTTGTTAAGTGTATGTTTTCAAGAAACATTTGGAGAGGAAATATATTAAACCAAAGCTGTCTGTTTTGCCCCAAAGTTGCGCACTCCTTTCGGTTTGCTGCAACAACAAAAAACACCCGTCTATATAGCCAATTATCTATTATCTATGTAGGCCTACTGTTTGAGGCTTGTTGTGAGTTGTCATCGCTGAGGCCAGAAAGAGCTAGCTGCATGTTGTGCTCATTCCCTCAACTACTACAGTAAACATTAGATTACCCTACTGCTACAGTAAATGCATCGTAAACATCAGATTACCCTACTGCCAATCCCCTTCACCTCCCTCTTTCCTCCTTTTTGGAAGTGGGGAAACCTCTCACCTCATCCCCTCTTCCGTAAACAGGGAGGAGTGAAGTGAATGACCCCGTGCCGCCGGGGGGCAATCAGGATATGGACACACTTGTCAACTTGAGAGAATTCACACCTCAACTTGACTGTGTGGGTATTAGGTTGGAGATGGGCGAGTGGGATTAGAACTAGGGGATGGAAGGGGATGGAAGAGGTTGGACAGGGTGGAGGGGTGGAGGGGTTGGAAGAGGTTGGACAGGGTGGAGGGGTGGAGGGGTTGGAAGAGGTTGGACAGGGTGGAGGGGTGGAGGGGTTGGAAGAGGTTGGACAGGGTGGAGGGGTGGAGGGGTTGGAAGAGGTTGGACAGGGTGGAGGGGTGGAGGGGTTGGAAGAGGTTGGACAGGGTGGAGGGGTGGAAGGGGTTGGAAGAGGTTGGACAGGGTGGAGGGGTGGAGGGGATGGAAGAGGTTGGACAGGGTGGAGGGGTGGAGGGGTTGGAAGAGGTTGGACAGGGTGGAGGGGTGGAGGGGTTGGAAGAGGTTGGACAGGGTGGAGGGGTGGAGGGGATGGAAGAGGTTGGACAGGGTGGAGGGGTGGAGGGGTTGGAAGAGGTTGGACAGGGTGGAGGGGTGGAGGGGATGGAAGAGGTTGGACAGGGTGGAGGGGTGGAGGGGATGGAAGAGGTTGGACAGGGTGGAGGGGTGGAGGGGATGGAAGAGGTTGGACAGGGTGGAGGGGTGGAGGGGATGGAAGAGATTGGACAGGGTGGAGGGGTGGAGGGGATGGAAGGGGTTGGACAGGGTGGAGAGGTGGAGGGGATGGAAGGGGTTGGACAGGGTGGAGGGGTGGAGGGGATGGAAGAGGTTGGACAGGGTGGAGGGGTGGAGGGGATGGAAGAGATTGGACAGGGTGGAGGGGTGGAGGGGATGGAAGGGGTTGGACAGGGTGGAGAGGTGGAGGGGATGGAAGAGGTTGGACAGGGTGGAGGGGTGGAGGGGATGGAAGAGATTGGACAGGGTGGAGGGGTGGAGGGGTTGGAAGAGGTTGGACAGGGTGGAGAGGTGGAGGGGATGGAAGAGGTTGGACAGGGTGGAGGGGTGGAGGGGTTGGAAGAGATTGGACAGGGTGGAGGGGTGGAGGGGATGGAAGAGGTTGGACAGGGTGGAGGGGTGGAGGGGATGGAAGAGATTGGACAGGGTGGAGGGGTGGAGGGGTGGAAGGGGTTGGACAGGGTGGAGAGGTGGAGGGGTGGAAGGGGTTGGACAGGGTGGAGAGGTGGAGGGGATGGAAGAGATTGGACAGGGTGGAGGGGTGGAGGGGATGGAAGAGGTTGGACAGGGTGGAGAGGTGGAGGGGATGGAAGAGGTTGGACAGAGTGGAGGGGTGGAGGGGTTGGAAGAGATTGGACAGGGTGGAGGGGTGGAGGGGATGGAAGAGGTTGGACAGGGTGGAGGGGTGGAGGGGATGGAAGAGATTGGACAGGGTGGAGGGGTGGAGGGGATGGAAGAGGTTGGACAGGGTGGAGGGGTGGAGGGGATGGAAGAGGTTGGACAGGGTGGAGGGGTGGAGGGGATGGAAGAGGTTGGACAGGGTGGAGGGGTGGAGGGGTTGGAAGAGGTTGGACAGGGTGGAGGGGTGGAGGGGTTGGAAGAGATTGGACAGGGTGGAGGGGTGGAGGGGATGGAAGAGGTTGGACAGGGTGGACAGGGTGGAGGGGTGGAAGGGGTTGGACAGGGTGGAGAGGTGGAGGGGTGGAAGGGGTTGGACAGGGTGGAGGGGTGGAGGGGTTGGACAGGGTGGAGGGGTGGAGGGGTTGGAAGAGATTGGACAGGGTGGAGGGGTGGAGGGGATGGAAGAGGTTGGACAGGGTGGAGAGGTGGAGGGGATGGAAGAGGTTGGACAGGGTGGAGGGGTGGAGGGGATGGAAGAGGTTGGACAGGGTGGAGTGGTGGAGGGGATGGAAGAGATTGGACAGGGTGGAGGGGTGGAGGGGATGGAAGAGATTGGACAGGGTGGAGGGGTGGAGGGGATGGAGGGGATGAAGGGGTGGAAGGGATGAAGGGGTCAGCTCGGAGCTCAGTGGTCATGCTGATTTTTATACCGCCGCTTAGCAAAATAAAGGCACACACACACATACAGGCCCTCTACAGATACTGGAGTTAAAGGGAGTTAGGGACCTGCGTCACTATGATGTCACGCAATCCGGTGATGTATGACATAACACCCTGAATGGAGTCAGGAGTTTTTGTGTCTTTTATGTTGTTGAATTGGGTTAGGGTTTATTATTATGTTGATCATTTGATTGTTGTGAGTAAAGAAAAGCTAAGGTTTGTTAAATACTCACACTTAACAAAAGCTCATCCGTTGATGTTGGTTAGTATGAAGTTATTCTCACAGTCTACCTCTACATTGTGTGTGGATCATGTGAATTGAATTTTGAACTTTTCCTGTTGAAAAGCAATATCTCAAGTATAAATACATTAAAGGACACGCACTTAAGGGTAAGACAACTGCAAACTCCAAGGAGGCCATTACAAGGAGTTGATCTGTGAGGGACAATTCCTTGAGCCAGTGAGGCAGGGGGGTTAGGGTGTCTCTAGAAGTGCTACTTGGCCTCAGAGGTGCTGTCATTGCCTCCGAAGCTGACAGCTCTCAGAGGCCATCAGTGGAAGTTCACACAATCACTTGGAGTGTTTAGACACACACACACACACACACACACACACACACACACACACACACACACACACACACACACACACACACACACACACACACACACACACACACACACACACACACACACACACACACACACACACACACACACACACACACACACTTCCCCAACGTCAGGCTCCCCCTGAGCCAATACACAACTGACCGATTGCTGCATCCCCTCTAACAACATGTCACCTACTGTCCCCTCCTCCCTCCCTCTCTTCCATCCCTCCCTCCAGTTATCTTAAAAGACCAGGGAGAGTCGTTAGTGTGTATCTCGCATGGCCTAATTGCTTAAGTCACAGTAAGGGGTGTAAGGAGGTGGGGGGGGGGGTTAGGTTACGATTAAACTAGAAGGAGGAAAGGGGGCGGGGACTTCAGATAATCCTGAACTGCAGTTCCTTAGGCTATCTAGCATTCTGAGCACTGTAGAGTTTTAATTGTAATTTTTTATTTATTTAACTTTTATTTAACTAGGCAAGTCAGTTAAAGAACAAATTCTTATTTACAATGACGGCCTACCCAGAGTTGAATCTTACAGAGCTATTTTGTAGCTATATTTCTGATTTTTCCCTAGCAATGTTGATCAAATGAACCTAGGCCACTTTTCCATTTTGAGTATGTTTTTCATCAAGAAATCGGCTAGTAGCCATTCTCGTTTTGTTGTTGTTTTTCCACCTTTTGTCCTCGTCTATCTACACCAGCTTGCTGTCTGCGGTGTGTGTCATCTAATAATTGACAGAGTTCCCTATTGGGCACAGCAGGGTTGGGATGAGGCCGATCAGGAATGAGCACTGTTCCCGTGGCAACCTGCTGCTTCCAAGTAGGGTTTTAGAGCCGGTTCCCGCATTGATGCCTCCATACATCCCACTCAAACCCTTCACAACAGCCCCAAGCCAAATTATCCAGAAGCAGGCTGTTGTTTAGGGTTTAGGAGCACCACATTCAGGCAGCGGTTGAGCAAGCCCCCTATGGTCTCGCGTAGCTCAGTTGGTAGAGAATGGCACCAGGGTTGTGGGTTCGATTCCCACGGGGAATTAGTATGAAAAAAATATTTAAATGTATGCTCTCACTACTGTAAGTCACTCTGGATAAGAGTGTCTGGTAAATGACTAAAATGTCATATGTAACTGGCTGTAGATTACTGAAGTTAGTGGTTCTCATACCTGGGTCTTGGAGGGAGGGTTGGTTGTAGGCTGGTTGCCTGGCTGTGTGGACCTCTCCTGGGATTCCTTGCAGATGGGCATGGGGGGATCCATTCCTTAGCTTCTAGCCCCGATCCCATCCAAATGCACCTGCAAGCTGGGTAGAGTGAGAGGGGTTTAGTCAGTCAATACTGGGTATAAGTGGGTCCCTAGTGGGCACCTGCAGTCAGTTAGCTCATTAGTCCAGCCGCACTCTTTCTACTCCTAATATGGCTGAAATTACAGTGTGAGGGGCACTTCCTGGTCCCACCGCCCAGATGCCACACTACTGGTATGCTGATTATAATTGAATGTTATTTGTCTTTGTTTGGCCAGTCACTGTATTAGTTCATCAACGCGCATTCCACTTTTGTTGGTCAACTCTAGTCTAGATTATCAGGGAAGCTAGCTAGGTATACAAGTAGCCACTCAATTTAGGCTTGGACAGCTCTGCCCTGAAGAGAAACCTGATGCTGTCTTTCTTTTTTCAGAATACTGCAGATAATTCCCAGAATGCTCTTCAGGATAGCTTGTTACCATGGGAATTTCCAAGGGTCCCAGGAGTTAATGAGGACCATATGTTGACATGTCATGTCAAACAGCACTATGGGAACGGTATCCATGCCAATCTCTGGGGACAAGATGGTCATGTGAAATGGAGGGATGGACGCCCCCTACTGGCTGAACAAGATAATGAAAGCCTTCAGTCCATCAAAGTAAAATGCCTGAGCTGTGGTTTATAATCTACGAAATGGTGAAACAATCGTGAAACCGTTTAGATTCCCAGGCTGTGGTTTCTGCATGGTTTCCTAGCGTAATATTCATTATATCAAGCAATCCACTATCCAAGATGTTCCTTCCCACTATGCATGTCAACATAGTGGACTTGTGATTCTATTAAACAGTCATATTCACCAATAATTTCAACTCAGACCTACTGTTTCCAGATGACCATAAATAACAATAACAATGACCTGACAAATGTTTGTGTGTTCGAGGTCGATTGAGGTAATAGAGTTATGTTATGTTTTTGTTTCTGAGAGATTTTCCTGGAAAAACAGTTTATTTTGAAACAGTTCATTACAAAAAGTTATATTTATAGTTATGCGTCCAATTTCACACAGGAAATTTAAAAATAGACATTTCCCCACGGCTGTCGGGATAAATTTCCCATTTAGATCCCTGAAATTCAAAATCTGTACCTCAAATACAACATTATTGTTTGATGTGAATGGAAAATATTTTGTTTTGTTGTCTAATGGTATTCCCAACCCTCCTGACACCACACATGCACATGAGAGAGAGTACGGGTTCAACCAAATAGACTGAAAATAGAGCCAGATTTAGTCATGGTCAGGGTATTGCTCCAATGTTGGCTATGTGCTGTATATAATAATAATAATAATATTAATTAGGGGTGCTTATATAGTCCTGTTTCACTATATGTTCAAGTGGGTAACCTGTACAGGTGTGAAATGTGAAATGGAAATGTGTTTTTGCATATCTCACTCCCCCTGAGATACCTTCGGAGAGTGGGATCACGGCCAGGGGATCAGCCACTAATGACGATGACCCTGGAGAAAGTAGGGTTAAGTGGCTTGCTCAAGAAAAGAACGCCAGATCTGTTGAGTCTCTCTACAGCAGGGATCATCCACTAGATTCAGCCGCGGGCTGAGTTTTTTCTTGAGCGGACGGTCAGGGGGCCGGGAACATAATTACAAGAAATGTGTAGACTGCAAATTGACCTCTAGGCCCAAACAGATATAATATTTGACAAGAAAATGTCAAACCTACCTCACATTTGCATACGATCACATATATTTGGTATTGTATTGGGCTCCCCATTAGCTGTTGTGATAGCAGCAGCTACTCTTCCTGGGGTCCTCACATCATGAAACATGAAATACTACAGAACATTCATTGACAAACAGCTCAATGACAGAACTACATACATTTAAAAATTCACACGTACAGTAAATACACACAAAATATCTAGGTCAAATATCTCTCTATTATGGGTGGGAATACTTTGGAACACATTTACAAAATTTAAATCACTTCATTTGCTGGTGCTTTTACAGTCTTTTATGTTCAACAATTAAATAATAAAAAAGATACATTTTAGAGGGCCAAATAAAATCCTCTGCAGGCCAAATTCAGCCCTTGGGCCGGCAGGTGGGGAATCCTGCTCTACAGTATCTGTGAGTGTAAATCTCAACCGACTAGAGAGAGGGAAACAGTGTGTCCCTGTGCTGCAGTAGTCAGACAGCTGGCCCTGGACATCTGTTTGTGCCGCAACACTAATTCAACATCTCCTCACGGCAGCCCTGTGTAGCCTACATGCTCCCCATACCGACCAAACAGCAACCTAATACAACATTACCATCCAGGTGATCAGGGGAGGGAGGCTGCGCGAACACACACGTGCACAAACACACACACACACACACACACACACACACACACACACACACACACACACACACACACACACACACACACACACACACACACACACACACACACACACACACACACACACACACACACACACACACACACACACACACACACACACGCCAACAACTGTCCCTACAGCAGGCAGTCCTAAACCCACCACTGTCACACGTCTGTAACCCCATCACTACAGTTGTTTTAACATGCATTAGTCAAAGCTGAAGTCACATTGTCAAAACTCTTCACACAATCAGCGAAACAGAAGTGTATGTGGACCAAACTGTGAATAATTTTTCATTGCTTTCACACAAAATGCATCAATGACCACATTCTCCGAAATCCATCAACTCTTTTCTCATTCATACTCCAGTTTCCAAAACGGTTAAAAACACATTCAAAACAGAATGATGGCAAATGTCGTGCATTTCTGCAGTAACCAGATTGAAACATATAGAAAATCTCAGCAGAATATTGAATCATTCTAAACCCACCTGATTGCAGTTTCAGCTGTAAGCCTACCCAAGTGTCCTGTTTTCAGTCTCGTTACCAAACAGACAAAAGAGGACGGCATCGGAATGATTTCTTTTGGAAACATGGATCAAGGAAGACAGGTTGCTGGGGAAAGAAGAGTGGCAGGGAGAGGGAGAATGCGTGGAGGACAAAGGAGAGGAAGACCAAGAGCGGTGGTCTCTGATGAGATAAGGGCCACAATTATTGACCATGTTGTAAACCATGGTCTCTCTTTGAGAGAGGCTGGTTGAAGGGTGCAACCAAATCTGCAGCGTTCAACAGTTGCAGCAATGGTATGAATTTCCAGGTGAGATGTGCATCCTTCAATGATAACTGAACTACATATTACAGTACAATACAGTATGTTCACATGTACTGACATTTTGAAATATATTGATTGGTTTGTGTTTTTCAGTAGGATCCCAATGTTGCCTCCCACAGGAGGGAGAGGCAGAATATTATCAGATGTGCAGGAAATTGCCATTGTTGACATGCTATTTGGCAACAATGCAATTAAACTGCAGGAAATTCGGGACAGAGTGCTGGCAGACAATATCACTTTTGGGAATGTGAATACGGTCAGCACAACGACAATTGCCAGAGTCCCAGAGAAACACAAAATAAGGAGGAAGCAGATGTACACTGAACCCTTTGAGAGAAACGGTGAACGTGTGAAAGAACTCTGGTATCAATATGTCCAGGTAAGATGTCTGTTCAATAACCAAACAGGGTACATACACAGCTATGCATAATGTAAAGTACTGTAAAACTGTGGATTTACTGTATTTTAGAGAGTAATGGAGATGGAAGCCAGGCAAACCTCACATACGTTCATCTTTGTAGATGAAGCTGGATTCAACCTAAACACGCCGCAGGGGAAGAAATGTGATTGGACAGAGAGCAACCGTGGATGTCCCAGGCCAGAGAGGAGCTAACATCACAATGTGTGCTGCACTGTCCAATGATAGTTTTCTGTTACACAAACCACTCATTGGCCCCTACAATACAGAGAGGCTCAGTTCTTTTCTTGATGACCTGCATAAACTTGTGCCAGTGGAGGAGAGAGTGGCAAGAAACTCCCCTACTTCGTTGTTGTGTGGGATAATGTGGCATTCCACCACTCTGCTGCAGTCACAGACTGGTTTTCTGCACATCCCAGGATGTCAGTACTATTCCTGCCTCCATACTCCCCCTTCCTAAACCCCATAGAGGAGTTTTTCTCTGCGTGGAGGTGGGAGGTTTATGACCACCATCCACATGACCAGATGTCCTCACTGGATGCCATGAATGAAGAGTGTGGAGACACTTCTCCTGAAGACTGCCAGGGTGTGGAGACACTTCTCCTGAAGACTGCCAGGGTGTGGAGACACTTCTCCTGAAGACTGCCAGGGTGTGGAGACACTTCTCCTGAAGACTGCCAGGGTGTGCAGACACTTCTCCTGAAGATTGCCAGGGTGTGGAGACACTTCTCCTGAAGACTGCCAGAGTGTGGAGACACTTCTCCTGAAGACTGCCAGGGTGTGGAGACACTTCTCCTGAAGACTGCCAGGGTGTGGAGACACTTCTCCTGAAGACTGCCAGGGTGTGGAGACACTTCTCCTGAAGACTGCCAAGGTGTGGAGACACTTCTCCTGAAGACTGCCAGGGTGTGGAGACACTTCTCCTGAAGACTGCTAGGGTGTGGAGACACTTCTCCTGAAGACTGCCAGGGTGTGGAGACACTTCTCCTGAAGACTGCCAGGGTGTAGAGACACTTCTACTGAAGACTGCCAGGGTGTGGAGACACTTCTCCTGAAGACTGCCAGGGTGTGGAGTCACTTCTCCTGAAGACTGCCAGGGTGTGGAGTCACTTCTCCTGAAGACTGCCAGGGTGTGGAGACACTTCTCCTGAAGACTGCCAGGGTGTGCAGACTCTTCTCCTGAAGACTGCCAGGGTGTAGAGACACTTCTCCTGAAGACTGCCAGGGTGTAGAGACACTTCTCCTGAAGACTGCCAGGGTGTGGAGACACTTCTCCTGAAGACATGCCAGGGTGTAGAGACACTTCTCCTGAAGACTGCCAGGGTGTAGAGACACTTCTCCTGAAGACTGCCAGGGTGTAGAGACACTTCTCCTGAAGACTGCCAGGGTGTGGAGACACTTCTCCTGAAGACATGCCAGGGTATAGAGACACTTCTCCTGAAGACTGCCAGGGTGTGGAGACACTTCTCCTGAAGACTGCCAGGGTGTGGAGACACTTCTCCTGAAGACTGCCAGGGTGTAGAGACACTTCTCCTGAAGACTGCCAGGGTGTGGAGACACTTCTCCTGAAGACTGCCAGGGTGTGGAGACACTTCTCCTGAAGACTGCCAGGGTGTGGAGACTCTTCTCCTGAAGACTGCCAGGGTGTGGAGACTCTTCTCCTGAAGACTGCCAGGGTGTGGAGACACTTCTCCTGAAGACTGCCAGGGTGTGGAGACACTTCTCCTGAAGACTGCCAGGGTGTAGAGACACTTCTCCTGAAGACTGCCAGGGTGTGGAGACACTTCTCCTGAAGACTGCCAGGGTGTGGAGACACTTCTCCTGAAGACTGCCAGGGTGTGCAGACACTTCTCCTGAAGATTGCCAGGGTGTGGAGACACTTCTCCTGAAGACTGCCAGGGTGTGCAGACACTTCTCCTGAAGATTGCCAGGGTGTGGAGACACTTCTCCTGAAGACTGCCAGAGTGTGGAGACACTTCTCCTGAAGACTGCCAGGGTGTGGAGACACTTCTCCTGAAGACTGCCAGGGTGTGGAGACACTTCTCCTGAAGACTGCCAGGGTGTGGAGACTCTTCTCCTGAAGACTGCCAGGGTGTGGAGACTCTTCTCCTGAAGACTGCCAGGGTGTGGAGACACTTCTCCTGAAGACTGCCAGGGTGTAGAGACACTTCTCCTGAAGAATGCCAGGGTGTAGAGACACTTCTCCTGAAGACTGCCAGGGTGTGGAGACACTTCTCCTGAAGACTGCCAGGGTGTGGAGACACTTCTCCTGAAGACTGCCAGGGTGTGCAGACACTTCTCCTGAAGATTGCCAGGGTGTGGAGACACTTCTCCTGAATACTGCCAGGGTGTGCAGACACTTCTCCTGAAGATTGCCAGGGTGTGGAGACACTTCTCCTGAAGACTGCCAGAGTGTGGAGACACTTCTCCTGAAGACTGCCAGGGTGTGGAGACACTTCTCCTGAAGACTGCCAGGGTGTGGAGACACTTCTCCTGAAGACTGCCAGGGTGTGGAGACTCTTCTCCTGAAGACTGCCAGGGTGTGGAGACTCTTCTCCTGAAGACTGCCAGGGTGTGGAGACACTTCTCCTGAAGACTGCCAGGGTGTGGAGACACTTCTCCTGAAGAATGCCAGGGTGTAGAGACACTTCTCCTGAAGACTGCCAGGGTGTGGAGACACTTCTCCTGAAGACTGCCAGGGTGTGGAGACACTTCTCCTGAAGACTGCCAGGGT